>NW_006921705.1:4487466-4491584 GCF_000298275.1 Orycteropus afer afer
ATGCTCTGCCGACCTTGGGACTTACAATGGACTTAAATTAATGGTCTGCTGTGTGGTTTGGTAACATTGGGACTGTGCCTTTTTACTTGTCAACCTTGGGCTTGTCAGCCTCAGCAGCCAGCGGTTGTCTGAGTGAAGAAAAACCTCCAGCTTCAGTGGGCCAGGAGCTGGAGGCAGAGCTGAAGTCCAAGGCAGAGGGGCTTTCAACCATCCCCTAGAGCTTGGCACTTTGAACTTGGACTTAAAGCCTCCAAATTCTAAGAATAAACTCTTGCTTGTTTAAGTCATACCATTTGTGGTATATTCTTGCCAGAGCAGTACTAGGTAACCAGAATAACCTTCAAAACTATCCCTTGAAGTAGGTGTTACAATCTTCATTTTACAAATAAATCAGAGAGTTGATGTTCAAAAAGTTTAAGTATATGTAGTGTTAGGATTGAAACCAGCTCTGCCTGGTACCAATACTCATGCCATTTTTCTGACCAACATTCACTTTTGAAATCTTTTTGAACCAGGAAATAGGTAAGCAAATATGATCAGATATAATTTTCAAAAAAGTATCTCATTGACCCTAACTATTTTCCACTTCTAAAACAGAAATGATAACACAAAATTCCAGGTTTCAACTAGGAATTCAATGAGAATAGCCACAAAAACACTTTAAATCCAGTAGTTGATAATGGCATAGATGCACAATGAAAAGTATTTCTTTATATTTATTTAGGAAAAGCTAATCATCTTTGCATGTTCTTTGAGTACTTCGAAGGAGTAGCAAATTATCAACTGTAAATGCTAAGACTGTGTCATAGGGTAAGACATTCCTCTGAAAGGACATAAAAAGCTACTAATTTCCTAGCATAAAATATTTTCATTTTGAAAATTTTGCCCTGCAAGCTAATTTATAAATTGATGGGACAAACACAGTAAGAAAAATAACTAACTGATTCTACTAATGACTGATATTATTTCAGATTTTTCCACAATATGGATGATACACTATCAAATTGAATGAACTGAACTCCTTAGCAGTTCTGAAATGGTTCTGCTTTAATTTCATAGTTTACTTAACTCAAAGAAGAAGAAAATATAAATCATGTGCCAGCAAAATGAACCTGCTGGGCAACATATTTCAAAAGTCTTAATGATAGAATTTCTCTGTATTTAAGTTAACAAATTTTGTAAGAAGGCACAACAAACTCATTTTCAAAACAGAAAATAATAAAATTTAATTCTTGTCTCTTTTTATTTCATTATAAAAGGCACACAGGTAAAACTGCCAAACCATTGGTAAAACCTACAAATTAAAATATTTAATTCTTATCCATGAACATAGTCTCAATTTTTTTTTGAAATGTAGAAAAATTGATAACTAAGAAATCGAATAACCTTCTATAACATTTTCACAGTTAAGTCCAGTTCTTTATCCTGAAAGAGAGAATATATAAAAAAAATTAAAAGTAAATTGTTTTCTAAGCAGCTCTAAGGTTGACTTGGAATTGAATAGAAGGAATACATTTTCTTCTCAAAACTGGCATCTTTATTGTATAGTTAGAGACAGACGCAAACTATAAGGTAAATGTCATTTGTGAGCATGTATATAACAGGAAACTAGCCTTTGGTGCCCTTTGCAGTTTCCTAGCATAGTCATGGCATCCCACCATTATTCAAGCTGGAAATATCTGTACTGTCTTTGGTTCTTCCTGCTTCTTTACTTCACACAACAAACCCTGGCCATTCTATCTTCTGCCATCATAATCTCTCATGTATTCACACCTCATTTTCAATCCTCACTTCTGGTTTTCTTGTTGAGTAGTCTTCATCACACAACTCTCCCACTGCAATAAATTCTTCTTGTTAAAATTATCATCTAAAGACCAAATCTGTCATGTCACTTGTCTACTCAGACATATTTGATAGTTGCCTGGGTCCCAAAAATGAACTTTGGTGGTACATTGCCTAAGGCATTTGACTGCTAACCAGAAGGCTGGTGGTTCAAACTCACCAACCAGTTCTTGGAAGGAAGGTTGGCCAAACTACTCTTACAGTTATCCCGCCTCGGAAACTCAAGGAGGGGTCGTTATGAGTCGGGTTTGAGTCACCAGAAGTGAGTTTGGTTTGGTTTGTTTTTAATCTTTAAGGAAGTAGATCACCAGGCCTTTTTCCCATGGAGCCACAGGATGTGATCCAACTCCAGCCTTGGGTAAGAACCGAAGCGATTAAACATTTACACCATCAGTGCCCTAGGAACGGCCCATGTTGTTGTTGTTGTTGTTATGTGCCCTCGAGTCGAACTCGACTCAAAGCGACCCTTCCTTGGGTGTCTGAGGCAGTATCATTATGGAAGTAGATTGCCCCATCTTCTTCCGAGGAGTGGCTGGTGAGTTTGAACCGCCAGCCTTCTGGTTAGCAGTAAAGTGCCTTAGGCACTAAGCTACCAGAGCTCCTAGGAACTGCCCATACTGCCCCTATAATAATACTATAACTATATTTTTGCACCTGCTATTCTTTGGTCTGGAATTTTCTTTTCCCATTTTTATTCTTCCCATCACTAAGACTCAACTAAATATTTCCATCTCTGAAGATTTCTTGATCACTCAGTCAAAATGTATAGCCTTTTCTTTCTGGTTCTCCCGTATTTTGCTCAGTCATCAGTTACTGCACTTTTATAATCTGATCATATAATGTTGTTAGGTGCCACTGAGTCAGCTCCAATTCACAGTGACCCTATGTGCAACAGAACGAAACACTGCCCAGTCCTGCGCCAGCCTGACAATACTTGCTATACCCGAGCCCACTGTTACACCTACTGTGTCAATCCATCTCATTGAGGGCCTTTCACATATGATAGTTCTGTACAATTTTCCCCAAAAGGAAACTGAGCTAAGTAAACAGTTTTATAGCTATATTTTCCCAAAGGTCTAGCACAGTAGCTGGTACATAGAACACATTCCACATGGTTACTGGCTAGAATCTTAAACCATAATAAGATGTGGCCTTTTACAATATTTTGATGTCAGAATATATAGCATATAATTTTCTGTGTGTGTTAATTATTCACAAAGGACAAAGGAAATATATTAAAACAGTATTTGAAAGGTTATTTTTTTATTTCTATTTTCTTCTTGGGAAAATAATTCTCTAAACACATAGACCAGCTGTTCCGAGGTGGTAAAAACAGTTCATGTGCTTGGCCGCTACCTGAAATAGCAGAGGCTTCAGTCCACCTGCAAGTGCCTGGAAAGAAAGGCCTGGAAATTGACTTCTCCCCAAAATCAACCACTGAAGACCCTGTAGAGCACAGTTCTAGTCTGACACACATGCCATGAGTAGAAGTCAACTAGATGGCAACTGGTACTGGTTGAAAGTCCATTTCCACATAATTCATAATGATCAGCTTGCTGTCTTTTTGTTCACTTATCCACATCAACGGACATTCACTAGATCAATCAGTATTAAATGGTCAACTTTTAAAATTAAAAAATAAGGCAAAATAGATGTTTCATGGAAATATGATTAAACCTAAGCCAATTGCCATTGAGTCAATTCTGACTCATGGCGACCCAAGAAGGTGCCACAGTAGAACTATGTTCCATAGACTTTTCAATAGCTGATATTTTGGAAGTAGATTGCCAGGCCTGTTGTACAGGGCACATCTGGGTGCACTCAAACCATCGAACTTTTGGCCAGCAGCTGAATGCTTAACTGTTTATACCACCAAAGACTCTCAAATAACTAATTAATTGCATCAGAATAAGCAAACATATTGTTAGAGATGGTTTTGGTTCAAGTTGGAAAATAATGAGTTGGAAAATAATTGTTGCATTGCCACCTATCCACTGTGGTATTTACTAAGTACAGCTATGTTCCAGACACTTGCCAGATTATGAAAATAAAAAGTTGAATACATGGCCTGTTATATTCTTTTTTTTTCTTCCCCAAATACAAGGAAGCACTCAGTTTGTTAAATAAGCCAAGAACTTTTTGGAAAATTCATTCTTACAACAACAACAACAAAAATCCCTGCTCATAGAATGAAATTGGCTCATTTCAATCCTAATATGCAGCTGATATTCCAATTAAAAAACATTTATGTTGTCTTGAGTCCAACTAATAATAGA
>NW_006921705.1:4493764-4501305 GCF_000298275.1 Orycteropus afer afer
AAAGATGCTTACCTGTGTTTTATTGATTATGCAAAGGTATTTGGGTAGATCATGACATATTATGGGTAACATTGTGAAAAATGGGAATTCCAGAACACTTAATTGTGTTCATGAGGAATCAGTACATAGACCAAGAGGCAGTCATTTGTACAGAACAAGGGGATACTGCATGGTTAAAATCAGGCAAGATGTGTATCAACGTTGTATCCTTTCATTATACTTATTCATTTTGTATGCTGAGCAAATAATCTGAGAAGCTGGACTATATGAAGAAGAACACTACATCAGGACTGGAGGAGGACTCTTTAACAACCTTGCTTGCTCAAAGTAAAACACTTGAAACACTTGATGAAGATCAAAGATTACACCTTAAAATACAGAAAATAAAAATCCTTAGAGCTGGACCAGTAAAATAAGCAACATCATGATAAATGCTAAAAAGACTGAAGTTGTCAAGGATTTCATTTTACTTCGATCCACAATCATGACCCATGGAAGCAAGTCAAGAAATCAGATGACATACTGCACTGGGTAAGTCTGCTGCCTCTTTAAAGTGTAAAAGAGCTTTGGTGGCATAGTGCCGAAGGCATTTGACTGCTAACCAGAAGGCTAGAGGTTCAAACCCAGCAACTGCTCCTCAGAAGGAAGGTTGGGCAATCTATTTCCATAGAGATACCTCCTCAGGAACCCAAGGGAGGGGTTGCTATGAGTCAGAATCGACTTCATGGCAGTGAGTTTGGGTTTTTTTGTTTTGTTTTGTTTTAAAGTGTTAAAGAGCAAAGATGTCACTTCGAAAACTATGGTGAGCCTGACCCAAGCCAGCATTTTCATTAGCCTCATAAATATGTGAAAGCTGGACAATTAATAAGGTAAACTGAAGAAGAATTGATGAATTTGAATTGTGATGTTGGTGACAAATATTGAAAATACCAAGGGCTTACAGAAAAATGAACAAAACTGTCTTGTAAGAGGTCTAGTCAGAATGATCCTTAGGAGAGAAAATGGCCAGACTTCATCTCATATACTTTGACCATGTTGTCAGAAGGTCTCTTGGTAAAGTAGAGGGTCAGTGAAAAAGAGGTAGACCCTTGGTGAGATGGATTGACACTGAGGCTGCAATGATGGGGTCAAGCATAGTGAAGGATGTGAGCCTGGTGCAGGAAAGGGTGTACATAGGGTCACTATGACTCAGAATCCAATTAAAGGCACATAACAACAGCCATATGTGCCTACTGATCACTTGGAATGTGACTAGTCTTAATCAGGATATGTAGTATATATAAGGGGCCCCTGGGTAGAGCAAACAATTTAGTGCTCAGCTCTTAACCCAAAGTTAGTCTACACATAGGCATCATAGAAGAAAGCTCTACTAATGATCTATTTCCAAAAATTCAGCCACTGAAAATTCTGTGGAGCACAGTTCTACTCTGATACACAAGGGCTCCCCATATTGGAAATAACTCCACAGAATTGCAAAGTAGGTAGGTAAGTAGTATATAAAAATACACATCAGAGCTTGAAGAGTTACTATGAAACCACAATGTGAAATATTAATGTATTTATATTGATTACATGTTAACATGATAATATTATAATATATTGGGAAATAGTATATATATAAAACCAAACCAAACTCACTGCTGTCAAGTCAGTTCCAACTCATATGACCCCTCCTTAGGTTTCTGAGGCAATATCACTACAGGAATAGAATGCCCAATCTTCCTTCTGAAGAGTGACTGCTGGGTTTGAACCACCATCCTTCTGGCTAGCAGTCAATGCCTCAGACTATATATATATAGCTCTTATTGAGCATGATAGATGTGGCTCATATTATATTTCCTGTGGCCAGTATTGCTCTAGTTAGGGGCAGACATTCCAAAAATTAATGAACTTTGGGATTCAGTGTTTCAGTTGAACAGACTCCTTCCAAGGCCAGTGATAGGCTTGAGCCAATTTTACATTGTAATTGTGAATTCTTTTGCTTAAATAGGACACTTCAGGTTATATAGAGTTGAAGCCTCACAAAACATGACTCTGCCCTGTTGACTACACACAAGACAATTCATTGCCAGGGTTTCAAATCTTGATATTGTGCAGAGACAGCTGTACCCATTATCCTTAAATTTTCCCTGCTCTTTGGCCTCATATTCCCAACTGCCTATGAGTTATCTCCTTTTAGTCATTGTATCGTGATAACCCTTCACTCTGCTTGAACGAATTATTTTTATTTGTGGTAGATTATTAATTTCCTTTGGTATTTTCTCATGCCGTTATCCCAGTCAGATGGCTCAGCACGTTCAGACCTATAGACATCCAACTTATCTACTGAAGGTTACTCTAAAACTCATCTCTAATTCATCTCACTATTCAAATCACAATGATCACTCCTAAGACATCTGTGTAAACTACCATCTCCCTGTGTTACTTATTTTATGGACTGTTGCTTTTTGAGGGTATATTCTCTTCTGCTCTATCTGACAGGGTTTATTAAGAATTAAATGAGATGATGCATAGAAAGTACCCTGTATAATTTCTGATATGTAATAAGTACCTGATAGTATACTATATACAGTAATAATAAAACAATCTACCAGAGGCTTTGAATGTGAAAATAGCTATACAAATTATTGATCAATCAGACTGTTTTTCATGTCTGAATACACTGGTGCACTGGTTTCCCTGATCAATTCATTAAGTTTTTACTATATATTTTACTATATCCAATAGATTTTTAGAACATACTACATATGTATAGAACAATCTATATATATCAATTCAGTCACCGGCTTTGTTACTCATCACAGAACTATGCACCAGCAAGAATACGTATTTTCAAATTTAATATGTATTTTCAAAGTTGCTTCTTGGGGATATATCCAACTTTTATTTTTCTTTTCCTAAAAAGGATAATAAGAAAACAAGCAATTAAGGAAGGCAGTAATATAATTTTGTAAATGTATACTATAGCCAGATAATTTGGCCTACTAGGAATGTGCCCTTTGTGTGTGCAATATGTGGAGAAAGACAAGCCCCTGCTAAGTAATAAGATTATTGGCTACAACAAGAAATACTGTGTCTTTCAGCCTGCTATTTCCTAGGATAAGAAGCCATCAACAAGATTTACATTTATTTTTTGTAATAAATAAGACTTCAAAAGAGCCTGACTACATTTACATACCCAAAAGACAAGGTGGTACCAAGGAAAAGGGGCACTGTATCTTGTCATGCTATCAGTACTCTAGTATGTAACATGAAAGACCACACCAAAGATAAAAAGCAACACACATACACACACAAATCAAAACTATCACTAGGAAATAAATGGGAAAGCCTTTGTAGGAAATGGCACTGAACAATTTACTATTAACGTCAAACTTGAAGGTAACAAAGAGCTCACCTGAAGCAAATGCAAAGCACCTGAGAGAGCATCGTATTAAGATTTCCACTGAGAAACTCAAAAGTGCTCAGTCTGTGGTTATGGAGGAAGCCATTTCTGTCAGGTAGTTATCTTTGATAGATTTGAATGCTTAATGTGGAAAGAAGAAACATGATGGACAGGTGCTCTATGAGCTACTCCTTTTTAATATACTCTAGACCCATTTCTCTACAGGCCCAAGATGCTTTCTAAATCTAAGGCAGTCAAATCTTGATGCCGGCACCTGAGAGATTGGCAATTGATGGAAGGGTAAGCACTTATTTCCACTTGTACCTCAAAATAGTTTATTTTCACCTTTTTAAAGTTACATAATGCGTGTCTGGGATTTAGAGAAGGAAAAGGCACAAAGGATGTTTTTGTTCTCTTTTCACTTACAGAAACCTGAATGGTCAAGAGTAAATCACCAATTGTCAGAACACACAGTGGTTCACACAATGGGGCTGTTAGAAAAAGGGAGAATTCCTCATTCTATTTCTTCAACTCACTCTGATCATTTTTTCTCCTATTTTACTATTGTTAGTTTCCACTGGGTCGGTCCTTTGACTCATGGCCACCACATGCACAATGGAACAAATGGTCCCACACCATGCCCACGACTGGCTGTGGTTGTGATCTGTAGGGCTTTCATTGGCTGACTTTTGGATGGAGATTGCCAAGCCTTTCTGCCCAATCTAGAAGCAACAATGAAACCTTTTCAGCATCATAGCAACAATGACGGATGGATGTTGGCTGTACAGACAAGAATTCTACCATAGAATTACCACTGTAGCTGGAGCTAATTTTAGAAAATGGGGGAAGAGACTGCAATTGCGAAGGAAGATATCCTAAGAGACACCAATAGTCTGTACTGAAAACAAACTCACTGTCATGGAGTCAACTCTGACTCATAGTGAGCCCCACTGGGTTTCCGAGGCCGTAAATCTTTATGGAAGTAGATTGCCCTATCTTCCTTCAACAGAGTGGCTGGTGGGCTTAAACTGCTGACCTTTGGGTCAGCAGCCAAATGCCTTATCCACTGTGCCTCCAGACCTTATAGTCTGTACTACATGGTACTAATTAAGTTCAAGTACTAATTAAGTCTTAAATCACACTAAAAACTCAGCTCCATCATCATTAGCTGTGTGATCTAATTATAATGATTAGTTTTGTTGTATTGGAGTCCAGAAAGAACACCATGAAGTTTCTCAAAAATTAAGGGCCTATATCATGCTTCAATGAGAGTACTTTTTTTTTCTATAAGAAAATATGTTTAACTTGTGTACATGGAGTGGGAGCTCTGCTGACATAGGGCCTAAGGCATTTGCCTGCTAACCAGATGCCTGGTGGTTCAAACCCTGGAGCCACTCCTCAGAAGGAAGATTGGACAATCTACTTCCATAGTGATACTGCCTCAGAAACCAAGTAGGGGTCACTATGAGTTGGATCTGACTCGATGGAAGTGAATTTGGTTTTTTTTTTTTTTTTTTTTTGAGACATGAATATATGGAGTGCCCTGTCTTATTTTTAGTTTAATTTTTCCTAGGAGCTCTGGTAGCATAGTGGCTAAAAGCATTTGACTGCTAACCAGAAGGCTGGCGGTTCAAACCCACCAGCCACTCCTCGGAAGGAAGGTTGGGCAATCCTACTTCTGTAGTGATACGGCCTTAGAAACCCAAGGAGGGGTCGCTATGAGTCGGGGCCAACTCGACGGCATATAACAACAACAACAACAACAACAAGGGCTGAACTGTCACTGATTTCCTTGAAATTCCATTCATCATTGACCCCTCATACTCTGAAAATGAACCAACAGCCTAAAAATTTCTATTTCATTACACTATAGCTTTTAATTTTCTATCTTGTTTTATTTTTACTCCAGTATTTTCTGAGATGTAAGTCAGCCTAGGGAAACCAATGGGGCAGGCTTTGTTTTTCCAGAAGCTGGAACAAGGCATCTTTCTGTCCAGAGGCACTGCTGTACCAGCTCCTCATGTCATAGCAGACTATAAAGAGGTCTGAGTAATTTTTCCTTTGGTTGTCTAATCTAGAATAGTAAAAAGCTCAGTCACTTTAGAGCTATCATCAAAATGAGACTTTGGTACAATTCTTTTTATTTTTTTTTTAATATATATATTGACATATTTATTTAAGATGATGATTGATTCCCTAAAATTCATGCCCATTCCCCTCTTCTAAAAGTTCCACTGGTCATATGTTTTCAACAGCAGTATTTCTCAGTCCATGTTTGTAGGCTATATCTTTCTCTTAGAAATAAGCACTGCTCAAAAACATATTGAGGGCTTAGAGAAGTACTGTGATAAAGAAACATGCTTACTTTTATTCAAATTAATGTATCCTGTTTTTATATTGGTTTCATTTCTTTTTTAAAATTTTTGTTGTGATTTGAGTGAAAGTTTACAGAGAAAATTCATTTTTCATACAGCAGTTCACATTTTGTCTCATGACATTGACTGCAATTTCCCACAATGCAACAACTCCCTTCCCACTTCCTCCCCATAGTTACCTCTTCCCTGTGTCCTTCCCTCCTATCACTCCTGTCCCTGAGCTGTCTCCCTGTGCATACACAGCTGTTCCATTCTCCCATGATTTGATCTCACCAAGGAGTGTATTAACCTAGTGCAAATGTTCAGCTCATATGCCTATCTTGTACGGCTGGAAGCCACAGAAGTGGGTTCAATTCCAGACCTGGAGAGCAGCTAGGGGCTATAGTCTCAGGAGTTTCACCAGCTTCTATCAGACCAGCAAACCTGGTCTTTTTTTTTTTTTTTTTTTTTAATGGTTTTGAGCTTTGTTCCACATTGTTCTCCCACTCTATCCAGGATCTCCTACGTAGATCTTTGGTGTAATTCTTGTGAAGAATTCCCTGAGCTGAGGAATCTGAACTGTATTTAGCTAACAACTGCGACCTCCCTTGCCTCTCCTCTGCCACTCAAAAATTCTTCATCAGAGGATGGTTGAAAACTTACTGATCTTCAGAAAACCATTCTCTATTAAACTAAAAGAAACCTAGACTAATAGTTTCCAAGTTTTTCTTTTTAACCAAATTATGTTGATGTTAATGATATTATTATCATTAATAAATGCAGAGTATTTACGTAATTATTTTGTACAATTGTGATAAGCACTTAATAAACATTTTTTTTTTCATTTTATTTGCATTATAGATGCACATGCTGGTTTTATTATTACTATCCCTCACTGTACTTTTCATAAATCTTCTACTTAATTTGCATTACAATTTGATGTACAGGTGTATTATCCTCATTTCAAAAATGAAGAAACAGAGGAGCAAGTGCAATGTCATTAAGGTAGTAAGATGTAGTGGAGCTGGAATTTTAATCAAACTTAACCATTATCTAACACCATCTCCTGAAAAAAACCTTACAAAGAACTCCTTTTTACCTAAATATTTAAAGCAGAGTAATCAGCTGAAACCAATGCTTGGATATTTTAAACACTGTTCAAGCTGATTTCATCTTGTCTCATCTGCAATTTGGTCCCTTAAGCCCTCTCCAATGAACTTTTTAGATTTTGCAAAACAGTTTGAAAACTAATGATAAAATCTGAACTTCATTTTACACTATTATTCAAATGATAGTGCATATAGTCAGCAGACCATAAAGCATGGGTGAAATACAGCCTGATGCAGTGGTAAAGGCATTCAGCTTAACCAAAAGGTTGGCAGATCAAACCCACCAGTCTCTCCACAAGAGAAAGATAAGGTAGTCTTTGAAATCTCACGGAGGTCGCTATGAGTCAGAATCAACTCAACAGCAGTGGGTAGTGGACCTGTTTTTGTAAATGAAGTTGTATTGGAACAGGTAGACCTATGCATTTATGTGTTTCCTAAGGTCTATTTCTTGACGCAAAAGCAGAGCTGAATGGATGTGACAATGGACATCTGTCCTACAGAGCCTAAAATACGTAATATAAAGCCCGTTGCAGAAAACACTGCCAACTCCTAGAAACTCTAAAACTTGTTGCTTTCAAATGATTCCCACTTACAGCCTTCCTATAGGACAGAAAAGAACTGCAGCATAGGGTTTCCAAGGCTGAAATCTTTAGGGAAGTCTCATCTGCCTCCTGTGGAGGGGCTGGGAGGTTC
>NW_006921705.1:4501532-4509660 GCF_000298275.1 Orycteropus afer afer
TATATATATATCTATCCCTTTCAAGTTAAGCACATTTGGATAGTGACTTCAAAATAGATTGAGTATATACCTAATCATGGAATTGCTGGGTCATATGGTAGTCCTATGTTTACTTTTTCAATGAATCATCAAACCGTTTTCTGCAACAGCTGTATCATTTTACATTACCATTAGCAATGGGTAAGTGTTCTGAATTCCGCACAACTTTGCCAACACTTGTTATTTTCTTTTCCTTTTTCTTTACCTTATCTATACTAGCAGGAATGATGAAGTGGTTTTGGTTTGAATCTGTTAAATGGCTAATGACATTAAGCATTTTTTCATGTTCCTGTTGGCCATTTGAATTTCTTCCTTGGTGAATGCCTATTCAAGTTCTTTGCCCATTTTTTGATTGGGTTGTTTTTCCTATGATCCAGCAATTCCACTCTTAGGTATATATCCAAGTGAACTGATAGCAGCAACATGGGCACATGGACACCAATGCTAAGTACAGTACTGTTTACAATAGCCAAAAGATAGGAATAGCCTAAATGTTCATCAACAGATGAATGGATAAACAAAATGTGATACATAGGTACAATGCAATACTACTCAGCCATGGAAAAAAACAAAGTCCTCATTTATGTTACAGCGGGATGAACCTTGAAAACCTTATATTAATGAAATAAGTCAGTTACAAAAGGACAAATATTGTATGATCTTATATGTTGTTATTATTGTTATTTGCCATTGAGTCAGCCCTGACTCAGAGCACCCCCTAGTTGGGTTTCCAAGGCAGTATCACTACGGAAGTAGATTGCCCCATCTTCCTTCCAAGGAGTGGCTAGTGGGTTTGAACCGCCAGCCTTCTGGTTAGCAGTCAAGTGCCTTATGCACTAAGCTACCAGAGCTCATATATGTGAAATAAAAAAAATAGACAAGTGTATAGAGACCGAAGTTTATTAGTAGTTACCCGGGGTGGGAGAGGATATCACTGTTCAAGAAGCCATGAGGTAGGTTTTTTTGTGTGTGTGATAATGATGAGAAATTTGGCAATTATTAAGGGTTATGGTTACACAATATGATCAATGTAACTGATCTCACTAAATTATACATCCAAAAAATGTTGATGTAGCAAACGTTGTTTTATATACATATTTACAATAATGGAAAAATAATAAATTAAGGGAAATGTGAATGATACATTTTCATTATAAATAGGTAATGTATCTCTACATCCCTAATGGTAATTGATATGTTTCTTGAGTACTTCAATCTCTTTAAATAAGTTCCCCCACTCTCCCTTTAATCATTTTAATAAACTTCATTTTTCAGAAGGGCAAATGTTCCGAGATAGTACAGAGAATCTGCAGATACTGCATACTCAGTTTACTCTGCTATTAACATCTACTCCTCACCCTTTTCACTATTGTACTCTTTGGAAAGAAGTCACAATGAGCAGTCCACACTTAAGAAGGAAAGAATTATGCTCTATCTCCTTGAAGGTAGAATAGGTGCTTAAATTATTTAGAATTCTTCTGCATGGGGATTTGTCTCCTCTCTCCCATTATTTAATCATTTATCTATATTTGTAGAGACTAATGAATATTCTTTTTATTCTTTGCATTGTAATACAACACTACTTAATTTTATTGTTCTAATTATTCCAGCTTTGATCATTAGGAGCCCTTGGCTCCAGATTCCCTTTAATATGCCCCATCATTGTGTGTGCATGTGTGTGTGTGTGTGTGTGTGTTTAGTATTTTCTTACTTTCTGATACGACAGGATGCTCCAGGCTCATTTTGTTTATTTCCCACCCCTGTCCTATAATCAAGCAGCTCTGGTGGCATAGTGCCTAAGGCATTTGACTGCTAACCAGAAGGCTGGTGATTCAAACCCAGGTTCAAACCCACCAGCCACTCCTTGGAAGGAAGGTTGGACAATCTACTTCTGTAGTGACCTTGGAAACCTAAGAAGGGTCGCTATGAGTTGGAACCAACTCGATGGCAGTGAGTTTGGTTTTTGGTTTGGTCCTATATTCAAGGAGCTCTGGTGATGTAGTAGCTAAGGCATTTGGCTGCTAACCAAAAGGATGGTGGTTCAAATGCACCAGCCACTCTGTGGAAGGAAGATAAAGCAGTCTCCTTCCAGATACAGCCTTGGAAACCTAATGAGGGTCACTATGCAGCAGAATTGACTCAATGGCAGTGACTTTGGTTTTGGTTAGGGCCTAAGATCATCGATATTTCCCAGGAATTCTAGTTTCTTTTATTGGAGAATGGTATTAGAAACTAAAACCTGGATGCTAGGTATGCTCATTGCTACTGGGGAATTGCTGCTTTTAGGTTCTCTCAGTTAATAAGGCAAGCGAATAGACAAGCATATACTAACCTGCATATAATATATATATTATATGAATATTTGTATATATATATATATATGAATATATAATATGAATATCTCTATATATCACTATCTGAATCTATCTTAAGCTCAAATGAGTTAATACTGATGTCTCCAACTCAACTACCACATGGATCATTTTGGCCTCCTTCCTATGTTTATGTGCAAACTCCCATTCCAGGAGTGGAAAACCTGGCTCCCACCATCTGCTATTCATTTATTTAACTTTTCAGTTCCATTGTACATGTATAGTGGTAAATGTATAGCAGAATTGTTAACCTTACAACTTCTCCACTTTCTTCATGCCATTAACTTGTTGAAGAAAGTAAGGTTTATTTTTTCATTCCTTAACCTAATAATAGGAGCCCTGGAGGTGCAGTGGTTAAAATGATCAGCAGATAACCAAAAGCTTGGTTATTCGAACTTGCTACCCACTCCACAGGACAAAGATATAGCAGTTTGCTTCCATAAAGATTTATAGCCTTGGAAACTCTATGGGGAAGTTCTACTCTGTCCTATTGGGTCACTATGAGTACAAATCAACTCAATGACAACAGCTAAATCCTCATAATACAGTATGTACTTGTGGTGATTATGTTTGTGTGTCAATTTGGCTGGGCCTGGTTGAGTGGCTGGGCAGCTGGTGGTAGTTATTCCTCATGATGAGACTGGCAATCAACTCCATGGTGGGATCTACCACAAACAGCTGAGTAGCTGCCTTTGGGATGTGGGCTGCTTCCTGAATATAAGGAAAAGCCTTGGGAATGGTCTCTAGCCTATGGCACGCTTGGACCCTACGTGTAGCCATGTCGCTGCTCAGCAGCATGCTATGCTCTGCCAACCTTGGGACTTACAATGGACTTAAATTAATGGCCTGTCATGTGGTTTGGTAAAATCAGGACTGTGCCTTTTTACTTGTCAACACTGGGGCTTCTCAGCCTCAGCAGCCAGCAGCTGTCTGGGTGAAGAAACACCTCTAGCTCCAGTGGGCCAGGAGCAGGAGGCAGAGCTGGACCCCAAGGTTGAAAGGCTTTCACCCAGCCCCTAGAGCCTGGCACTTTGAACTTGGACTTAAAGCCTCCAGACTGTAAGAGAATAAACTCCTGTTTGTTAAAACCATCCCATTTGTGGTATATTCTTGTGAGAGCGGTACTAGGTAACCAGAACAGTACTATTCCACTTAAGTTGAAATTAGTCTGATTATTGTTCATCAATGCCACTATCTTTCTAATCTTCCACCAACTCTCTCCATTATTCTTTCCATTATTTATAACTGGAAAATTACTCTTCCCCTTTTCCCTGTCTTTGAAAAGTATTATCAATCTAGACATAATAAGGCAAAAAAGGATTGTCTTTAAAATTATTTAAAAATAATCAGAAAATTAATGCTGAGTCTTTTAAAGTAATGATACTATCCGCCATTAGTTGTATCATAATTTTGAAAACAAGTAGTGTGTGTGGCAGGGGAGAGCAGCCAGAAACTTGACCGTTTAACTCACTAGGGTTGAGATAAACCAAGTTTCACTTTATCTTTCTCATGACTTTATGCTAAAATGGTTGGAAAGACAAGAGTGAGTCTTCTATAACTTCTTAATGTTTCTTTGTATATCAGAGCTGATAGTGGGAAATTCTACCAAACAGATGACACACTGTCAACATGACACACTAAGTTTTAGAAAACTTAATAAACATGAGTCACAGGCATCATCCCTATGAGTTGTCATGCACAAAAACATGTTAAAAAGCAAAAACACAACTCTTAAAAACCATAGCTGCTATTTAATAAAAATAAAACCATAAGGTGAAAAAGTTATGGAAGAAACAGTCTACATTTAAGTATCATCTTTGCATTGAAGGAATATCTATGTGCATTATTTGGTAGGTTTAGAAATCACATGCCCACAATGAACATATTTTAAATGTCAACACTCATGTATTCTCATTCTTATGGAGGAAAATAAGTTGGGCAAATTTCCTTAGCCAAGATTCTTGTCTTTGCTCAAAACACTCCTCCTCCTGTCTCTCTCCATCTATCAAATCCCGTCCATTCTTTAGGATCCAGCACAGTACACCCTACTTTATGAAACTTTCCTAATTATCTCAGATGACTGATCCCTTCCTTTTGGGAGGTTCAGAGCTGTAATTATCTTTAGTAATAAATACCTAAACCTTTCGTATAGTTCTATTTCATGCCTTTCAAAGTTGAAGTTTTCTGATATGACTTAACAGTCTATGGGATGAGATGATGTTATAATTTCTTCACTTCTCCATGGCACCTAGCCAATCTCATACGAAGCATAAAAACCTATACATAAATATCTCCAATAGTTCAATTGAGTTTGATGGAATGGATTCAGACAAAATAATGCTCCAGGAACTTTAAATGGCAAACCAAAGAGCCCTTTCCAGGAGAACAATAGCCAACAAAAAGGCCAGTAATTTATCTGCTACCAGGGCTACTAGCTATGGGTAAGATTTCTAAATATCCCACTCTTGGACATTTTTTCAATAATTTTTAGTTACTTTTACATGAAAAATTATTTTTAAAAAGCACTATGTCTAGTGGCATGGGAGTAGAAGAAGTGAAACACATACACTTTCCAAAAGTAGAATGGGATTTGGACAAAGAAATTAAAGATTATGTATCTAGAAAGGGAAGAAAATGTTTGCAGGGAGAAAGATAACTGGAAATTTTCCTGCTACTATTTCAAGGAGACTTTCTTTTCTGAAAACTACAAAAGAAAAAAAAAAAAGTTAAACTTCAAACTTCCAGTAAACAATAGAACTCTTTGCTGAAATCAAGGGAGAAATTCTATGGCTCATTATAAGGTCAATTTAACTTTATTTTCATTTTCTGTACATTAATTAGAATGCACCTCTGTGGTTATGCTTACAGATTAAGATAAACTAGAAAAAAATAAAGTTTTGTTTTGTTTTGTTTTTTCCAAAGCATCATCTTGTCTGTAAGCTTTAGCCTTGACTTGGGACTGGTTTGGGCCTAATGCAATGTCCTGCAGGATTCATAACATGCTTGTGACTACTTTTTCATGTCTTCTGGAGTGGACGTTTGTCATTTTTGTGCCAGCCCAGCATCCATTCCTCTACCTCAAAACATTCTAACTGCCCTTGGGAAAACTATTCCTACCCTATACTTACAGTCTTTTGTGGGGTGGGGTATTAACTCAGTGCCCACCTCCTACTTTGGGGGGCAGAGAAGCCAGATATTCACACTCTCCCTCCCAACAAAGCTGGGAATAGACAATCTACGCTTAGTTTGGAGCTGAAATCTTGACCCATCAGTGCAAGGCTGGAAAGAAGAGTCATATGTAATCATTGTACTGCATGTCAGGGGTCTAGTTTCTGCTATTGGAAAATTGTCTATTTCCTGCTTTTAAGGACCTCATATTCCCTCTGATTCCTGATCACTCCTGTGGTAGTTAAGGTCATGTGTCAACTTAGCTGGGCCTGGTTTTGAATGGCTGGGCACCTGGATGTAGTTATTCCCCATGATGAAAATGGTAATCGGCTCCATGGTGGAATCTGCTCTGAGCAGCTGAGTAGCTGCTTTAGGGATGCAGTGTGCTCCCAGTATGTAAGTAAAAGCTTGGAGAAAGTTCTCTAGCTTTTTGGCACATCTGGGTCGTACATTTGGCATAGTCTTCACCTCAGTACTCTGCCATGTTGTCTACCAATCTTGAGACTGTTTCTGGAATTGAACCAGTGGCCTGCATGGTTGCTCCATAATTTGGTGTTGGGTCATTTTACTTGTCGACGTTGGGGTTGTCAGCCTCAGCAGCTTGCAGCTCTCTGAGTTAAGTGACACCTCCAGCTCCAGTGGGCCAGGAGCAAACGGCAGAGCTAAAGCACAAGGTCAAGGGGCCTTCACCCAGCCCCTAGACTTGGCACCTTGCACTTGGATTTCTAGCCTCTCTGTTAGTGTAGTACCTAAGGCATTTGACTGCTAATCAGAAGGTTGGTGGTTCAAACACACCAGCCACTCCGTGGAAGGAAGACTGGGCAATCTACTTCTATAAAGTTTTACTGCCTTGGAAGCCCAAAGGGACACTGTCAGTCAGAATTGACTCATGGCAGTGAGTTGTTTTTTTTTTTTTTTGAAACCGTAAGAGAATAAATCCCTGTTTGTTTGTTTATTGATTGATTGATTGTCATTTGGGTAAAAATTTACAGAGCAAATTCAGTTTCCATATAGCAGTTCACATACTCTTTGTTTCATGACATTGACCACAATTCACCACAATGCAACAGCTCCCCTCCCACTTCCTCATGACAGTCACCTCTTCCCTGTGTCCATCCCTCCATACACCCCAGCCCCCTGAGCTGTCTCCCTGTGCATCAACAGCCCTTCTTTCTCCCATGATTATTCCCTCCAAGGAGTGTATCTACCTCAGGTAAATGTTCAACTCATAAGCCTGTCTTTTGTTTGACTGGAAGCCACAGGTGTGGGTTCAGTTCTAGACCTGAAGGGCATCTAGGGGTCATATTCTCAGTGGTACCACCAGGATCTATCAGACCAGCAAACCTGGTACCCCCCTTTATTTTTTCCCCAAATGATTTTGAGTTTTGCTCCACATTGTTCTCCCTCTCTATCCAGGATCTCATACAAAGATCCCCTTCTGAATGGTTGACAGTGGTAGCCAGGATTCATCTAGTTCTTCTGGTCTCATAGTCGTATAGGCTACAGATCACATGGTATACCAGTCGCTAGGACTAATTCTTTCCATGAATCTTTGGTTTTCTTCATACTTCTTTGCTCTGGATGAGGAGAGGCCCATCGTTGCATCTAGATGGCTGCTTGCAAGATTTTAAGATCCCAGTCACTACTCACCAAAGTAGGAGGTGGAGCAATGTTTTGTGTAGTATGTTATGCCAGTTGAGCTTGATGTTCTCTGTGACTATGGTCTCGAACCCACAAGTTCAACTACTCAGTGCCTCTAGGTAGCTGGCTGTGACCAAGAAGTGACTACAAACTTGTCCCTTGTCAGCTCTACTATACACCTGGGAATTCAGGTCATACAAATACACTTATTAGGACAATTGTCTGCCAACCTTATACATGGTCTTTGGTACACTTCCCGCTTCATAGACATACTGACTAGATCAGCCTGTCCACCCATCTATCCACCCGTATACCCATGTTTGCCTTCACTGACAACGCAGTACTGTATGTGCAAAAGGATTCATCTTTGTTGTCTGTACCTCCCATGTACCTCTCTATGTCTTCCTCTTCTTTAATGTCACCATGTTGATTACTCACATTTGGTACACTGCTCTTCTCTTCACCCAAATCAATACTTATCTCTACCTATCTAACAGTGTTCCCTCCCCTCCCTTCCTACCCTTGGTAACCAACAAAGAAAATTTCCTTCCATATCAAAACCTTTCCTTGACTTTTACAATAATGGACTAATACAATATTTGTCCTTCTGTGATGGACTTACTTCACTCAGCATAATGTCCTCCAAGTTCATCCATGTTATGCAGTGTTTTGCAGATTCTAGGTTATTCTTTAGGGTTGTACAGTATTCCATTGTGTGTATGTACCAAAGTTTGGTTATCCATTCCTCACCTGATGGACACCTAGGTTGTTTCCATCTTTTGGCTATTGCAAATAGTGCTGCAATGAACATGGGCATGCATATGTCTGTTCTTGTCATGGCTTTCACTTCTTTAGGATATATATACCTAGTAATGGAATGGCTGAGTCAAATGGTATTTCTAATTCCA
>NW_006921705.1:4513460-4534127 GCF_000298275.1 Orycteropus afer afer
TCTGTTCAAAGGACTCTCTTTAGTATCTCCTGTAAGGTTTATAAGATTGGTCTGGTTTTAACAAATTCCCTTAGTTTCTGCTTATCTGGAGAAATCTCCTAATTTCACCATCATATTTGAGGGAAAATTTTGCAGGATATATAATTCTTGGTTGAAAAGTTTTCTCTTTCAGGGTTTTATATATACCATCCCATTGCCTTCTCACTTGCATGGTTTCTACTGAGAAATCAAAGCTTATTCTTACTGGTTGTCCTTTGAAAGTAACTTTGTGTTTTTCCTATGCTGCTTTCAAAATTCTTTCTTTGTCTTTGATTTTGGTGAGTTTGATGATGGCATGTTATGGTAATTTTCCTTTGGGGTCTATCCTTTTTGGGGTTCTTTGGACTTCCTGAATGGATATTTCTCATCTATCATCCTATCAGGGAAGTTCTCCTCCAACAAATCTTGGACAGTTTTCTCAGTGGTTTTATTTTTCTCTTCCTGTTCTGGAATTCCAATGACATGTAAGTTATTCTTTTTGATGGTATCCCACATTAACCTTAGCCTTTCTTCATTTTGTTTTGATCTTTTTTCTGAATGATCCCTTTCCAAAGAAGTATTCAGGTAGTTGTTTTCAATCTCATTAATTCTGTCTTTCATTGCATCAATTCTACTCCTTTGCCCTTCCAATGTGTTGTCTATTTCTGACACTTTAGTATTAATCTTCTGGATTTCTATCTGCAGATTTAGAATCATTTCTAATTTTTCATTTATTTTTTCATTTTGTTGTTGCATTTTCTTCCAAAATTCTTCTAGGGTTTTGTCTGTGTTTTCCTTGGTTGGTCTCTCAATCCTCTGAAGATACCTATACATAATTCTTCTGAATTCCTTATCAGAGAGTTCCAATGCTGCTTCTTCCTTAGGGATGTGTTCTGGGTCTGTATCCTTCTCCTTTGTTTCTACCACTTTATATTGCTTCCTTGTGTGGACTGTGATGGTCTGTTGTGTCCAAGACATTGTGGCATTATTATATTTAGGTCTCTGTTAACTGTTTGTGGGGAGAAGCCAAGGGTGTGTCAGGCTCTTCTTGGTAGTTGTTCATCACTGGCCCGTTTGTGGAGAAGGAAGTGGTGGCTCTCACATAGTAAGTGAAGCTGCAGAATGTGTGTGTGTAGTTGTGTCATATGGGGACTGTTGTTGTCTTTCACTCCATTAAACAAAAATAACAATTGAGTAACTATCAAAAAAGTAAAAAAAAAAAAAAATGGACAAAAAAAATACACCATGTAATCACACAGGAACAGTATCCAAAAAAAGGAAAAAGGGAAAAAGAAGAACTGAAAAAAAACTGAAAAATCTGAGGAGAAGGCAATAAGAGAAAAAAGGTAGAGAATGAGAATAATGAAGAAAAAAATGAGAAAAACATAAAAAGAAATACAAAGAAGGGGGTTAACCATGAGAAGGAAAAAAAAAAATTGCAACCAGGGACAGAGAAAAAAAGAAAAAAAACCCTGAGAACTAGAACCTGGGAGGGGAAGAAAAAAGAATAATAGTAAAAAGGACAAAAGTAATGATAATAAGAATAGTTTTGAAACAGACCAAAACAAACAAACTATAAAACACATAAAAAGAAAAAAAAACACATCAGGGCATGGCAGGGCAGGGCACTCAGGCTCCATCCAAGCACACAGACTGGAATGGAATTCCTGCCAGCCTAGAAAGTGGGTGGGTGTGAGGGATGGCCGCATCTCCATTTATCAAGAGGTTGTAAGAGTAACAAGGGGAATATCGCACCTTTCTACTCATCCAGGTCTGGAAGGTCCTTGGGGTTCCTGGCAAGTGGGGTCTATTCTTAAGTCCCTGGAATCTGGGAGAACACTGTCAGTTTAAATATCTAAAATGGTCAAGCCACTTGTAAACATTCAAAATGGCTGCATGCTCCGGACAGGCAAAAGTGCACAGCTCAGCACGCCTTCCTCTTTGCTGCTTTCCTTTTTATTCCCCAGCCACCAGAGCAGTCCTCTGTGCAGTCCCTGGCTAGCAGGGCCCATTATTAGGTTAATTCTTAGGTCCTACCACCACTCGGCAATATCCAAGATGTTTGTGCCATCAGGATCGATGCCAGACTCTGGATATATCTTTTTTTGGTGTTTTCATGCAAATTCTTCTGCTAGTTGGTATTTAATCCACTTCTATTTGCTTCCCTTCAAGGCTCAGGGGTCCAGGATTATCTTCTGTATCTGTGTTAATTGGTTTCCCTTTTCTTTGTTGAAGAGGGTCTATGCAGTCTTTCTGCTATTCTGCCATCTTACCGTAACTCCAAATCCCTATTTATTAAAGTCACTTACTTGTGGTATTTTCTGTTAAATCAGAACTGGAGAATCAAAACAACTCCCAACCTGTTCGCTTAACCTGTTGATTATTCTATGAATGTGTTTCCAATATACTCATTTTTGATTCTTAACTAGAGTTGTTTTTGTTTCTCCAAACAAGAGACTTTTTTGGACCCTTTAGATTTCCAACTTCCTGACACACATTTTCTGTTTGCTTTGCACCAGTGTCAGTACCATGGAGTCACCAAACAATGAGAGGATAAACTAAAATTCCTGCAAAGGTGGAGGGTCCCTTCTGCTGAATCTCTACAGGGCATCTCTACTTCATTATCCTGTTGGAAGTCTGTTTAAAAATGGATTTCAGTATTACCTGAGACTCATTCCTGATAATTTCTTCACAGTCATTTCTCAATGAATCACAAATGTTCCACTCCATTAACTACTCACTGGGATGCTGCATGCTTGAGGAAGGGATCATAATTCTCAAGGTTAAAGAAAGACACTTTTGAAAGTCTCTTTAACCATACAAAACAAAGAATGCTGATAAATTTCATTACAAGGACTACTGCACAATTCTATGGTTCTGCCTAACAAGGGTAACTTGATTATTTTAATTATTAACACTGTTATTCTGAGATCAAAATTCTGTTTTTTAATTTAATTTCATAATCTATCATCAAGCTTTACCCCACACATTATGAACAGTATTGCAATTATTCTATGAACCACAAATTTTTATATCTCTGTTCATAATATCTCATCTGGAAACAAAGTGATTTTTATCTGGAAACAAAGATTAATTTTTATGTTATTGTGGCAAAGACAATTAAGCCTAGGGGTTAAAAAAACTGACTGTGGCTAGTTCAATAGAGAAGCCATTAACACTAGAGTTTGCAGGATAGGTAGCATTTGAATATAGATATAGAACAGTGGAAGTAAAGAGGTGGGGTAGGATTCCCAAGTAGAGGAAATATATGAGCAAAGCATAAGAGGAAAAAATTATAGCAGGCATCACTGCAGATTATCACATTAACCAGTTTTATTATCATACCAACCGATACAGTAGGAGCTATTATTATCTCTACTTTAACCAAAAAACAAATTCACTGCCGTGGAGTCAGATCTGACTCATAGTGACCTCTCTTTGGGTTTCCAAGGTAGTATCACTACAGAAGTAGATTGCATGATCTTCCTTCTGAGGAGTGGCTGGGGAATTTGAACTGCCAGCCTTCTGGTTACCAGTCAAATGCCTTAGGCACTATGCCACCAGAGCTCCCATCTCTACTTTGGAGATGAGAAAACTGAGACACAGAGAGTTCAAATAATTTGCTCAAAGTCACAACACACTTACAAGTTGGGTAAATCAAGACTCATATTCAGGCATCCAGGATTCAGAGTTTGCACTCTTGAACCTATGAGGTACTACTAATCTAATTAACATTGTAGGATGTGTGAAGGTGGGTGATAAAGGATCTGGTGGGAAAGGAGTGTTGTGGCCAAATTATGCAAGGCCTTGGATATCCTGAGTAAGGAGTATTGACCAAAAAACAAACCAAACTCACTGCCATCCAGTCAATTGTGACTCACAGTAACCCCCACTTTGGGTTTCCAAGGTGGTAAATCTTTAAGGAAGTAGATTACCCTGTCCTCCTTCCATGGAGGGGCTGGTGGGACTGAACCACCAACCTTATGGCTAGCAATCAAATGCCTTAGACACTGTGCCACCAGAGCTCCTTAAGTAGTATTGAGAAATAACTCTAAAGATTAGAGAGGAAATTTAGGGGACCGTTGGTTTATGTTAATTAAGGATGAAAAACTCAGAAGAGGAGGGTGACAATGGTTGCACAACTCAAAGAGTGTGATCAATGTCACTGAACTGTGCATGTAGAAACTGTGGAGTTGGTGTATGTTTTGCTGTGTACGCTCTCAACAAAAACAAAATACATAAAATTAAAAATATGTATTCTGAAGTCACAAAAGGACCATTAAGAGTTTTGGATAGTACATGGCATGACTCAAAAAACAAAAACAAAAACAAAAAATCCCTGTCATCAAGTTATTTCTGACTCATAGTGACCTCTACTGGTTTCCAAGGCTATAAAGCTTTATGGAAGCAGACCATTCCATCTTTCTTCCTCAGAGTGACTGGTGAGTTCGAACCACTGACCTTCAGGTTATCAACCAAATGCCTTAACCACTAAACCACCAGAGTTCCTTTCATGACATGACCAGAGTTACGCTTTAGAAAGAAACTAGCTATGGCATAGAGGATGAATTGAAGAGAAACTAGGCACATGAATACAAAGCTATTACTATAGGTAAATCAAGGATTAAAGATAGTTTCCATTACACAAATTATGAGAAGTAAAACAATCAGTTCAAGGTAACGCACACTTACTGAGACAATTCAGTGTTCCAGGTACTGGAGCTATATAAACTTTGCCTATGTATACAACAGGCCCTCAATATAAAGTTTGTTAGATGAACAAATGGATGGATGCACATATACTGGGGGCAACTTTACAAATCATACCCAAGTATGGTGCAATTTTAGAAGTAGCAAGAAGGAAAACATTTTCAGATAATAGTCACTCCCAATACCCCATAAGTAACTGCTTACTACTGCTAGAAGTGTATCATGCACAACTATATGTTGATATCTTTGTTGGAAAAAAAAAAAAAACTAAAAAAAAAAATTAAATAAAATTTAAAAAAAATCCAAAAGCCAAAAAAAAAAAAAATACTCTTTATACTTCCAATGGATAACCTGTAACATAAGAAATTTTATAACCTATTGTGGTGGTGAAATATTTGAATTGGAGAACAGCTGGTTTCATCTTGTACTTCTCTGAATCTCAACGTCAAAATTTTACCTCTATTCTATAATAATCAAAGCTTCATTCCCTCATAATTACATATACCAGATTTTAAAAAAAGAATCATGCCTTCAAGCCTCCAAATCCCATAGCACTTTAAAATTTAAACAAAATTACCTACTGAATTAAGCAGTATTTACCTGTCCCTACTTAATATTTATTACCCTTCATACTTTTTGATAGGAATTTGTTTTGCCAAATATCACCATAATATTTCCATATTTCACTCTATGCCTGCTATTCGTGTATCCAATAAATGGTAAAATAAGTGAATCCCTTGTATGATAACTATCACTAAGGAGTTGACAGTACTTTATCTGTTCTTTTATTTCATTCTCCCTTCTTACATCAGAAAAAGATGGAATGAGAGCAAATAACACTTAATAGACTTTTTTCTTTTTACAATTATCTAGAAAAAGAAACAAGCAGAGAGTTTATCACATACAGTCAATGGACTATATATCATGGAGTGCATGCTCATTTGAAAAAAGATTCTAAAAGTCCTGAATAATTTCCTAATATTGCTATATTCAAGAAGCTCTGGTGGCACAGAGTGGTTAAAGCATTTGGCTGCTAACCAAAAGGTCAGTGGTTTGAACCCACCAGCTGCTCCATGGGAGAAGATTAAGGCATTCTGCTTCCATAAAGATTTATGGCTTTGGAAATGCTATGGTACAGTAGAGTCACTATGAGTTAGAATCGATTCAGTGGGAGTGGGGGATATGCTCATTTCCATATTCTGATTAATCCTTGCAAATATTTTCTAAATGCGAAAAACACCCTCCCATGCAATGTTTACCAAGCTCCTATCTATGCCACACATATTTCACACTCCTTGAACCTGCCATTTTCTGGTTAGTTTTATCTGCTACACAGTCCTTTATATCACCAGCATAGATACATGTGGCCCCAAGTACAGATTTCTATGAATATAAATTCAAAAGAATTGAAAACTTAACCTAAACAAAGTAAAGTTTTTCTAGGTTCACTGCCCAATTCCAATTAAGCCCTCCTTGATTTATTCAGATACTGGGCATGTGGCCCAGGACTTAATTTCATGGTTCTAGTAAATCATGTGCACCATCAGCAGTGTCCTCTTCAATCAAGATTTACACACTGTATAGAGTCAAACAAGTAACCCAAGAAGAGAGGAAAAATACGGAATTTCTAAATTGTGTTGAAATACTGTGCTCTCTACTGACTGAGAAACGTATTTCAATTGTTTTGTTTTTTTAACAGTAGATGTGCACCCAGTTGGACCTCTGGTGGTATAGTACCTAAGGCATTTGACTGCTAACCAGAAAGGCTGGCAGTTCAAACCAACCAGCCACTCCTCGGAAGGAAAGATGGGCAATCTACTTCCGTAGTCACACTGCCTCAGAAACCCAAAGAGGGGTTGCTATGAGTCGGATCCTACTCGATTGCAGTGAGTTTGTTTTTTGGTTTTTATGAGTCATAATTGACTCAATGGCAAAGGGTTTGGTTTGGTTTGGTAGGGGACTAGAAGGAGGCTTGGTGGCATAGTGGTTAAACACTCAGCTGTTAATCAAAAGGTTGGTGGTTCAAACCAACCAGCCTCTCCATGAGAATAAAGATGTGGCAGGCTGCTTCCATAAAGATTTATAACATAGGAAACCCTCTGGGGACAGTTCTACTCTGTCTCATAGGATCACTATCAGTTGGAATGGACTTGAAGGCAATGTGTAATGAAGGGCTACCAGCACCATCAATATCGCTTGGATCTTGTTAGAAATGCAAATTATGGTGTCCCAGTGAGACCTACTTCAACAGAATTTGTATTTTAACAAGAAACTCTGGTAATTCTTAGGTATATTTAAGTCAGAAAAGCATCAGCTTAGAAGGCCCAATGGATAGGATCAACTGTATCTTTCATATTTAATTTAGCGGGGATTCATCACTTCCCTACTTTAGAAATATCCAATTGTTTATGTGCACTCAGTTTGTCTCTAGGAACTGTTATCTTATAATGACCTTGTAGCTTTCAGAATTTTAGGTTCTTTAAGTAAAATGGGTTTAATTACCATGTACAAATACTTATTAAGGGAGCTCTGGTAGCATAGTGCCTAGGGCACTTGACTGCTAACCAGAAAGCAGTTCAAATCCACCAGCCACTCCTTGGAAGGAAGGTTGGGCAATTCACTTCCGTAGTGATACTGCCTCAGAAACCCAAGGAGGGGTTGCTATGAGTCGGATCTGACTTGACAGCACATAACAACAACAACAATACTTATTAAAAAACAAAAACATACTAACAGTTTATAAAATTATTTGAGGAGCTTTAGAATGTGATGCAGTTAGGACAATTACAACTATATCAAAATACAGTGTCCTTTACAGCATTCTAGAACATCAAACAGCAATAGGTGGTTACAAGAAAATCTAAATAGAAGATTTTTAGAAAAATGAACATATCTTTGGGATTGGATTTTTGTACTTTTAATTTTTAATAATCTCTGTATAATTGACTTCAATTTCTTTGTTTTCACTTTTTATGGTTTCAATTTTAGGACATAATTGAAGTACACTGAATTGGCCATACCAAAAATAGATCATTTAATGTCTTAACATGTATGTACATCTGTTACTATTCACTTTATTATTTTATTAAATATAAGTAATGGTATACAATGGAATACAAGGCTAACTCTGTGATATAAACATTAAAAGTTCCATCCATGTTTCATTGATGTTTCAGGGCTAAAATAGAGATCCACTATTTTCACCAGACTGCATATGCAAGTATCACTATACAATCATGTTTTAAACATGAAAGGAAAATTTATATCCATGTTTATTTTAACCATAATTAGTATTCCAATGATCTATATATGGGATTATATAGATGGGAGTTATATGGCCTAGAACACTGATATTATATTGTTTATTATGTGGTCATTTAAAAATAGGAATTTAATGGTATAGTAGTTTTAATATTTTGAATTTTCAAAATATTTTTCAAATTTTTTTATTTTATTATCTAATACTATTGTGATGTTATCAGAAGGAAGATGGGGCAATCTACTTTTTTAATGATTTTGAGTTTTTGAGTAGTGATACTGCCTCAGAAAACCAAGGAGGGGTCTCTATGAGTTGGGTCCAACTCGATGGCTCATAACAACAACAACAACAACAACATTGTGATGTTAAGATAATATAGCTGTTAAAATTATTCTTTATATTAACAGAATAAATTATGAAGTAGTATACTGGCACAATGAGTATGAAATAGTTAATATATCTCATTTATTAGAGACAATTTGGGTTAAATCAATATACAATTCTAATTAATTACTGAGTTGAGTTTGAATTTTGGAAGGCAAACATGATGTATAAATGAAGTCACAATTTAAAAAAGTATCCACTGAGGTTGTTAATTAATAGTAGGATCAATCATTTTTATTCTGTAAAGAATTATTAGTTGTCCACTCATCTTCTATGTCTTTTGTCCTCCCTTACAGGCTATGATTTTGTGTGGGTGTTCTTCCCTCCTCCTACAACTCATAACCACAGGAGAACTGGCCTCCTCTATGTGATTAATCTTGAAGTTACTCCATTTTCCTACCCAACAATGGATTCAGAAATGGATGCCAATGTGCTTTACTAGAAACTTCTGGAAAAGTTCTTCCCAACTATTCCCCCAGGGCATTTGGTAATGATTTTATTGATCTTCCTCTGGATTCTGTTTTCTAGAGATGAAAAAATTGTTTATCCAGCCATAACTCTGAATCTGATGCTTAATATGGAAGGGAGAGTGAAGAGTATCAAAGAAAAACAAAACTGAAGCCAGTGAGTAATGAACACTGATGCTCGCCACTTCTGAATTTCCAATTATAACTCAATCAATTTCCTTATTTTTAAAAGTAACTTTGAGCGTGGTTTTCTATTATTTACATCAACAATCACTTAACTAACACAAGTAATAATTTTCTCAGTGAAAAAGTATAAACATCATTTAGTTAGTGCTATTTAAAATCAAAATCCTTTTGTTAAATAGCAAAGAAATAATAGTATGATACCTATTATTGTTTAATTGTGGAAGTTTTATATTAAGACTAAAGACTTTCTTTTTGGGAGAAGATACCTCATTAAATCGCTTAATTACAAGTAGCAGACATGTGATTCTTGTTAAATATGCATATGAAATTCAAACCAATTATAGGTCTGACTTCAAAATCTCTCATCAAAAATATCAATTCAAGTATTTATTGAATACTTCTATTAAAAGCATTATAGGACATAAAAGTTGCTTTTTTACCTATCTGACTATGAGACCAGAAATACTAGATGGTGCCTCGCTACCACTGCCAACCACTGGTAGGGAGATCTATGTAGGAGATCCTGGATAGAGTGGGAGAACAATGTGGAACAAAACTCAAAATCATTTAAAAAAAAAAGGGAACCAGATTTGCTGGTCTGATAGAGCCTGATGGAACCACTGAGACAATGTCCCCTAGCTGCCCTTCAGGTCTGGAATTGAACCCACTCCTGTGGCTTCCAGCCAAACAATAGACACGCATATGAGCTGAACATTTATATTAGGTAGATACATTCCTTGGAGAGAACAATCATGGGAGAATAGAAGGGTTGTGTATGCATAGGGCGATAGCTGGGGGGAGGGCATAGAAGTGCATGGAGGGAAGGGCACAGGAAAGAGGTAACTCTGGGGAGGGAGTGGGAGGGAAGCTGTTGCATTGTGGTAAATTGTAGTCAATGTCATGAGATAAAGTGTATGTGAGCTGCTGTATGGAAGTAGATTTGCTCTGTAAACTTTTACCCAAATCACAATAAATTAAAAACAAACAAAAAAAGTTGCTTTTTTTATTTTTATTATTTTTTAAGTGATTCTCTCTACAAGTCAAGAATTAACTGTTTGTCAGAGGAAGTAAGTTCTATAAGAATTTTGTGCCAATCATGCAAAAAAGAAATAGAGAGTGCTAAGGAATTCTACAGAAGGGAGAAATAACTCATTTCCAAGGAAGAAAACCAAGAAAGACTTCCTAGAGGAGGTGACAGTTGAGTTAGAACAAAGAGAGCTTTCCAAAGGGAGAAAAAGATTGAAGGACATTCTAGGCAGAAGCAGCAACAACATAGGCATAGGTTGTATGTCAGACAAAGAGGTAGGAAAGTACAGGTTGTGTCTCTGGAGGATCGAGTCACCAGGTTTGACTGAAGTGTAGTGTGTATGGGGGGAAAAATGTGGATGATGTCCTGGAAAGGGAGGCTGATGCCAGATTGTGAAGAAATTTGAATGTTATGCTTCAAGGTATGCAATTCCTTAAGTATGCAAAGGAAAACCAATGAACGTTTCCATGGAGTTAGATATATGATCTAATATAGGTTTTCTCAATAGTGGCACTATTGACATTTTGAGTTGAATAAATTCTTTGTTGGGAGGGAGAGGAGCATGCTGGCCTCTAGCTACTAGATGGTAGTAACACCTCCACATCTGAATTATGACAAACAAATTTGTATCTAAACCAAAAAAAGCCAAACTCACTGCCATTGAGTAGATTCGATTCATAGAGACCCCTCTTAGGTTTCCGAGGCGGTATCTCTAATGAAGTAGATTGCCCACTCTTTCTTCCGAGGAGTGCTGGTGGGTTTGAACTGCCAGCCTTCTGGCTTGCAGTCAAATGCCTTAGGCACGATGCGACCAGAGCTCTATGCATTGCTTAATATCCCGAGCAGGGCAAATTTGCTCCTACTTGTGAACATTGATGTAAAAGGAGCTTAAGGAGATATTCCTGTGGTAAGATCCTAGACAGCTGGGCAGTCTAGCTTTACTAATATTAATTGGGAAGAATGGAAAAATTGCAGATGGGGAGGGAGTGAAATCCTGACAGGTGATGATGATGAGAGAGTGTTATCTAGGGCAGCAGCAGTGGAAACGGGAAAGCCAACAATGATCTATACAGTTATATTATGATTTTCCAAAGTGTTCCCAAAGTTATTTGATCACAGATATCTGTATCCCATGCAACACACTTTAGGAAACGTTGGACTATTCAAAGTTTAATTTAAAATGAATCACTTTCACCTGCAATGTGTATTTTTAAAAATGATGTAAAGATAAGTTTTTTTTATAGTAAACACATTTTTTAATTCTTTAATGTAATATGTATTCCATCGGTCTTACCTTGCTAAATAGTTACATCATTGGGAAGAAAAAAATTATTATTATTATTTTTGGTTCCAACTCAAATGGATAATATAATGTGCTTGGTGTATATAGAGTATAATCATTCTAGAACAGAAGCTCTTTTCAAGGCCCTCACAATTGGGATGAGGTATCAAGTTAAACTTATAATCGATGTAAGGGAGAAAAGATTCTGATTCAACATACAAGAAGAGATTTCCTGAAATGGTGCATGATTAAGTAGCAAATGCACTGGAGAGAACTCCAGATTCCAGAAGACAAAGAAGGAACTTAGGGCTGGCGAGGTTTGCTCCTGAGCACCTAGTATTTGGCAGGGTCATGCTATGTGCTGATGGGTACATGCTTGACTTCTTGGGGCTGCTGGTCCACTCCAGCTTCATGGAACAAAAAGAACTTGAACTCCTGAGATGTAAGATGTTCGACTGAGAGAGGAGAGGGTATGTGGATCCTGATCTCAGGACGAGCTTCACAGCAGTATGACCCTGTGCAGTCTCCTGGGGCTCCATGCTCAGAAGCATGCTTGCTTTGGTGCTCACTGTCATCATCCTGAAATTCTTAATAATTTTAGAACAAAGAGTCCTACATTTTCATTTTGCACTTTTTCATTAGGTAGCTGGTCCTGCCTGGATCACATTTTGTGTTGACTGTAGACAGATAGTTTGACATATATTTACTTTTCTTTATACCAGAATTCTTCTGACTGGTGAGCTATATTCTTTGAACATGCTAGGTAAGTGTTAATTTACCTACAGAATAATACTACAGGAAGAAATACTTGACCTATCTATGGGGAAACACATTCAGCAAGCATGTTCCTTAGCAACTAAAGGGCTTACCTTATACTGAGAATGATCATAAAAACACTTTGGGGATTGCTCCTAAGAGGGAAAAAGCTTAAAATCATTATGTTTAATTTAAATAATATTGGTTGTACAAAGAAGTGCTTAATACATTAACAATAAATGTACCATCTAGTAATTATTTCTTCTAACTCTCTCAAATACAAATGACTCATCACAGATTCCTTTTGCTCCGTATACAATGCAAGTGAATGGCTGATTTAAAAAAATAAAGTAGCAGCAGCTCCGTTTTCTACGACTTTTGTCTATTGAAACCCAAATCCCAAGGAAAAGGAACAAAAATGTAAGGGCAAAAGCTTGGAGCCTATAACCTATAATCATCACCAACTGATACATTGATAAATTAGGCATTTTATAGGTACTCTGAGTATTCTTTCTGGTCGACATAATTTACTGTAAAATGTAATGAAAAAATGTCTGCTGACACACAATTATTCCCTTTAGGTAACACTGTCAATGCCTACAAATGCTCTATTTTCCTTTTGTGTTCCACAAACTTTTATTTGTTGGAAGGTGGTAGGGACTAGAAATCAAAGTGACATACTTTTCTGGAATAGGATATTAAATGTCACTGAATACAACACTTACTGATAAAACAGAGGCTACCTAGTAGTTTAAGGAAGATATTCAAGGAAAAGGATGCAAATATTTATAGAGTGAATTGGCATCTTCAACCACTCAAAGCCTGGTAGGGAAAAATAATTAAAGGGGTAAAAATCCAGTACCACCTGCCTTCATTCTATTCATAGAGATACTGTTAAGGTTAATGAGAACTCTGAGTTTCATGAAAAAAATAATTGGAAAAGGTAAAACTAGTATATTGTTACTATTGTATTAAATAAAGGTGTGATGATTAATGTATGTGTCACCATGGCTAGGCCATGACCCGCAGTATTGTGTCAATGTTCTCCATTTTGTGATGTGATATTATCTTCCATTTTATATGTTGTAAATCCTAATCTCTATATGTAAATGAGGTAGGATTACTGTTGGGTGTGTCTTAAATCACAGCCTTCCAAGAAGGCATGACTTAAGTCACACCCTTACTCTGACGTGTCCTTGGGGGCATGACTGCATGCAGTATGTATGCATGGATGCTCTGACAAGCCTCTCCTTTGCTCTGGATCCTGCATCCAGTTCATATCATCTAATCTCTGGTTCTTGGGAGTTGAGTTAGCAATCTGTTGCCTAATTTGCTAATTCTGGGATTTACCAGTTTCTAACCAGTCTTATGGTATAGTGCCTAAGGCATTTGACTGCTATCTAGAAGGCTTGTGGTTCAAACCCACCAGCCACTCCTAAGAAGGAAGACTGGGCAATCTACTTCGTTAAAGATACCGCCTTGGAAACCCAAAGAGGGGTCACTATGAGTCAGATCTGATTTGACTCGGTGGCAATGCATTTTTTTATTTTTATTTTTTTTTGTGGAGCAGCCAACAGCCTGTCATCTGACTTGCTGATTTTGGGTTTGTCAGCCCCTGAAACAATATGAGTCAGGAGAAGGCTCCAGCTTCAGGTTTGACCCATGGATTTGGGACTTATCAGCCTCCACAACCATGTGAGCCATATCCTTGACATAAAGCTACCCCTTCCTCTTTATTTATATACACTTCACTAGTTTTGCTTCTCCAGAAAATCAGTCTAAGACAAAACGTTATATTCTTTAGACAACTTTTCATCACTTGATTTTTTTTTTTTTTCAGTCAATCCAGGCAATATGCAGTGGTACATGATCCAGAACCACAGCTTAAATTGAGAATTAATAGTCTGTTGAAAATGATTCTGTTTTATTACAAATTTACCATTTTCTTTGAGGTCTACTTGGGATAGATGTGGGATGTACGGATAATCACATTTGATGTCATTGCCAAGATTGTGAACTTTTTGATTGTTGAATTTATGTAGGATTCATTGTGTATCTCAAGTTCTTAATACAAGGTCTTACTCAAAAAGGCCCTCAATGAATATTTATTATATTATAAATGATAGATATAAATAAGAGATTGTATATTTTAAAATGATATTGATAGATTTTAAAACATGACTTATAAATGTCTAATCAAAACATGATTTTCTAAAATATAAAATAAAATGACAAAATGATTTTTAGTATAGAGAAGGATTATTTAATAACAAAGTAAGATATGGTAGAAAATAAGACATGAACTTTCAAACATGGAACAAATATATATATATAATTACTTATTATAGTGGTGCTTGCATGGTATATTTTCACCTGATATATGTATTATAGGAGCTCTGGTGGTGTAGCGCCTAAGGCATTTGACTGCTAATCAGAGGCTGGTGGTTCAAACTCACCAGCCACTCCTCTGAAGGAAGGTTGGGCAATATACTTCCATAGAGATACCACCTCGGAAACCCAAGGAAGGGTTACTATGAGTTGGATATGACTTGACAGCAGTGTGTTGCATTGTGTTATATATAACATAACACACAATTCTTATTGATGAAACAGAGGCCAGTTGGTAGGTCAAGGAAGCCGTATATGTATATATCAGGTGAAAATAGTATCATCATTATGCAAAATAATTATAAATTATCAAATCAGCTAGGTAAACATTAGTGTGCTTTTATATAATGTTCCAAAATATTAAGCAATTAAATATTTGAGATGTAGAGGCAGTTAAATGTATCTTTTAAAACTGATTTAAAAAAAAATTATTAAAAGTTCTTTTATGGAGATTACATGATCTAAAAATCAACAATAAGAAATATTAGGATTACAACAATAAGAAATGTTAGGATTACAGGTAAACCCTTCTTGAAGCAAAATTTTCAGATTATAGTTGAATCCTATACCACCAAATCATTACAGAAATATCAAATATTGATTTGGGGAAAAATTAAAGATCACTGATGGCCCAGTTCCCCTTTTCAGACGAGGAACTGGAGATACAGGCAGTTGTGTTCACTTAGTTCTTCAGTTATTGAGCCAGAAGTATCCCTTCTCTCCTCTTACTTTCTATATTTGCTCCCTTATTATCTTTTCAAAATTCTTATTCCTGAAAATATCTCATCTCCTTTCTCTGCACCTTCAATTGCTTCCTTTCTGTTGGATCATTCTCATCAGGATACAAATTTGACCCTACTTTCCATCCTAGCCATGATTCAATTTTTATATTTTGTTTCACACAAAAGTTCAAGAGTTTTCTGTTTAATTACTGTCTTCACTTTCATATCGCCCATTACAATCTATATACCTCAGTTAGCTCATCTGTAAAAAGGGGATAATAGTACTTATATAATAGTGCTGTTCTGAAAATTAAATATATTAACGTATGCAAAGTGTTTAGGAAAGTGTCTCAGTCATAATAGGGGTTCTTTTTAGCTCTTTTTATTATCATTACCAACATCATCTTTGTACTGTATTTCATCTCCAAGAGCATTACTAATCTGAATGGTGCATGCAAAAACTGCTGAATTAACATACGTTTTGTTGTGTATATTCTCAACAACAAAAATAAATTTTAAAAATAAAAGAGAATAGAATCTCTCATTCAAAAACCACCACAGTGAAATTATAACAATCAAAATATAACAGAACAATAATAATTAATACCTATTTCATATTGAGTATTGTCTATTTGTTAGGCCTTTGCCGACACTGCACATGCAGTATTTAATTTAGTGTTTCCAATTGGCTGTATGTGGGTACTAAGTATTGTAATTTCCACTTTATATATGAGGAAATAAAAGATCAAAAAAGCTACAACTCTCACCATGGGAGCAAGGGTAAGTTCCTAGTTAGGAGAAATGGTTTCTTATCATATATGGAGTTGAGAACTTGATATTAGTATTTCTTTGAATCAAGTGAAATATTTCTGTATCTAGACATCTCATTCTCTCATGAAGCCATCTGGCATTGTAGAATTCTTCCAATTCATCCATTACAAATAGGATTCTGGCTTAGAAACAATTATATGAAGTTTATATTTTTCACTCAGCAAGATGATGATGAAGAAGGTGCCAAAAATAAAACAAAGAAGGAGGAAAACAAGAGCTATACTATGAATGTTGATCATGCTTCAGGCCTGGTTTTGAATTTTCGGAGGTATACAATAATATAATACTTATTTTACAGATTAAGTAACTGAGATGTAAAGAGATAGGTAACTTGCCCAAAATTGCACCAATAGTGCCCATATAGAATCCTGTTGCCCCAGCTCAAAGGCCCATGTTATGAATGGGGAGACTTCCATACTTTGTAACTCATTCTTTTCTGTGGTTGAATGTAATCATTCTGTTGCTATATTTACTGTATGATTTTACAAGACTCCAACTGATGGAGCTGCATTTTCCTAAATCCATCTCCACAAGGTTTTTGAAAATTACAGTATCTGAGAGTTCAGACTTAATAATTGACTTTGCCAATATCGTCCAAGTGAAGTCATATGGAACACCTGCTGAATTCATTTAAATTGTTTTATAAATAAACTGAAATACTTGCTGTAATTACTTATATCCTTAGCTATGGATAATCTGTTTCAACTTTTCTTAAATATACATTTTTCCCCTCAATAGTTAATTGTAGGAAGTCTAATAGTCAATCGTAATAACACTAATATTGATATTGATGTATCTAAAGGTTTATAGACATATTTAATCAGGTGCACAGAAAACATTTGAAGGAAAGATAATCAGTGCTTGCTTTCCTTTTGTTTTCATTTTGCCTATTAACTGATGCTTTTTATATTGCAATGCCCATCAAAACAGGTTTTTGCAAGAACACCATGACATAGCTATTATCAGTTAATCAGAGTCCCAAAAATTATGATTTCACACTCTAATTGGAAAAATGGTGACTAATTTGTCAGTGGATTCAGATTCACTAATATATTCAGATTATTATTAAGCTATTGTGTATAATTCAGCATATAAATCTGTTTTCTAGACATTAATTTCAGAAGAAATTGAACTCAAATATTGCATATTTATGCACAGATTAAATGTGAAATATATATCATTTTGAACATATAAAATGCTACTGCAAAAATATTTTAATATGGTTTGAAACTATCTCCTAATTATGAGGTGTTTCATCCATACTAGTAACACCCTTGTGCAACATAAGCTATTTTAAATATCTCCTGGATCAAGCAAGTCTTATAAGCAAAAAATATGCAAGCAATCAAAAAGCTCCTTTTAAATTTATAAATATATTGGTAAGGGAAAAAGATAAAAATATCTTCTAATGATGTGCTGAAAATGCCTAAAAGCAATGACCAATCCAGTAGCAATGGACCATCCTGGTGGCCAGGCTGTGGGTCTCTGATTACCATTACCCTCTGACTGGAATTTGAGTTCTTTAAAGAAATAGTTGATTCCAGGCCTTGGACATGAAATATACAGGATGACCCCAGAAGATTTTGCCATATCTGACTATCAGAAAGTAGTTGAAGACTAATAGACTGATGTCAAGAGAACTCCAAAGAATCTTTAAGAGGCTCTCACTACACAAAGTTGGAACAATTCAAGTATTAACTATAGTGAATTAAATACATAAAATATTTAAATCCATGAATACATCTTAAATACATCTGTGGATCTAAGGATTGGACATGAACTGCTATTATTATCACAAAAAGAGACACAATCAGACATTATATGTCTCCTGAACGGAAGAGTGAACACATCTATGAAGAAAAAGAAAGGAGAGAAGGAAGAAAGGAAAGAGGGAGGGAGGAAGGGGGAAGGAAGGAAAGGAGAGAGGGATTAAGGAGAATCTAGGTCTACAGCCAATTTTCAATTCAGAGAAAACACCGAGTCAGGTCAGAGGAGCATGATAAATTATATCATGATTTTGAGGCAAGGGGAAATATGAAAATTTAATGATGCTACAAATTCATTTATGTGTGATAACAGTATGCAGATTATGGTGAGGATAACAGAAAACTCACATTTTGCAAACATACCAAAAAATTTTACTAATGAAATACTATGATATAAAATATAATATGATTTGTTTTAAAACTATATGAGAGGGGGGGAAGAGGATGGGGATGTAGATGAGACAGGACTGGACATTACCTGTTCATGGTTGTTGATGCTGGGTGATGGGAAGTAAGATTTCACTGAACTATGCCTACGCTTGTACATGTTTAAAATTCTCCATAATTAAAAGGTTTTTTTTTTTTTTTAATTGATTATTTTTGTCAGCAGTATTTAGAAGTACAAAGGCCTACTTCACACCAAAATCTTTGGGGATATTTTAAAAACAGTTGCATTTAAAGGCACCAGAGAACTACCTCAACACAAAAGACTGCTTTTATTAATCTAAGCACACCACAGGAGACCCTTCAGAGTGCAGGCAAATTAGCTCTCTCTTCACTTGGATCCAACACTGTCAAACTTGCCATTTTTGAAATATAAATATTATCTGCTTTAAAAGTAAAGTTAAAAACAAAAAGCCACCAATACATAAAACCTTTGCTGAGTATGAATGATGTTCTTTTCACATTTTTCAAATTAAAAAAAATATGTACTAAAAGCTTCTTAGCTATATGTGTACATAATAAATTAGCACCGAATTCAGAAAAGAAAAAGTTCTTAGGATATCTAAGTTTTTCTACATGGGGAAGAAACATTTATGGCATTGATTTAACTTTTCATTAAAATAAAAATAATTTGAATTAAGTGAAATAACAGGAAAAGGAAAAATTTAGGAATAAAGTTAGGCCGTTGGATAAAATCACTAGTGATGTATGTTCAAATATGACACCTGAAACTGAAAAACAGAGTACCCAAAATTTAACCAGCATTCCACTGATTAAATATATGTATTTAACTCAAGCATGAAGATTAATTTTTAATGCATCAATTTCCATCATCATATCTCAGTAGTTTTGTAATCCCTAAGCTTTCTCATCAGAATGAATTAATTGATAATTGAAAAAAGAGAGAACAAAATAAAACCTGGTGACATTAGAAAACAGACATTTAAGATAAGAACATGGATTACTTTAGTTTTGGAAACAGTATTTTTTCTTGTATGTCAGGGAGTTCAAAAACTCAATTTGGATTGATGGTAACTAATTCTTTCAGAGTGAGACAGAAATTCAACACAACCAGACAATCTTTGGTTGATCCAATCAATAAGTTCTAGCTAGGTCCACTGTGATAGCCATTTAATTTGCTTTATGCCCACACAGCCCTTTGTCATAACATAGCCCACTGTTAATTATTCTTAGGTAAAATACAGATCTTTGGATCCCTTCTCAGTTCTCTGGAACTAGAATGACAAAATATTATCACATGTACAATCAATAGATCCAAACATCTAAAAGAAGTCTTAGAATTATGCTAAGACAAATACAGTATATAAAATTTGATTAATCAATGTTCCACCAACAAGTCTCAATAATATACTGGCACATCTAGCAGAAATACACATTAACTCCTATGCCCTTGCCCAAAGACCGGGAGACTGATTTCTTAAACGGCAGATGCCAAAGGAAGGATTTGTGGGACAGAGAAAATGAGAAGAAAAAATTGATGAATGAATGACTGAAATAAAGAGGGCCATATATGACTGATGGTAACAGGGTGCCATGTTGTTGCTGTTGTTAAGTGTTGTCAAGTCATCTCCGACTCATAGAAACCCTATGCACAGCACAATGAAACAATGTCTGGTCCTGCACCAGCTCCATGATCCTTGGTATATTTGAGCCCATCGCTGCAGCCATTGTGTCAATCCATCCCGCTGAGGGCCCTCCCCTCCTTCGTCAACCCTCCACCTTACCAAGCATGACATCCTTCTCCAGGGAATGGTCCCTTCTGACAACAAGACTAAAGTAGGTGAAACAAAGTGTTGCAATTCTTGCTTCCAAGGAGCATTCTGGCTGCCCTTCCTCTAGGACAGATTTGTTGGTTCTTTTAGCAGTCTGAGGTATTTTCAGCATTTTTTGCCAGCACTACAACTCAAAAGAATCAACTCTTCTTCAGTCTTCCTTATTCATTCTCCAACTCTCACGTGCATATGTTGTTGTTGTTGTTGTCATGTGCCGTCGAGTCGATGAGGTGATTGAAAATACCATGGCTTGTGTCAGGCGCACCTTATTCCTCAAGGAGATATCTTTGCTCTTCAGCACTTGAAAGAGGTCCTTTGCAGCAGATTTGCTCAGTGCTATACATCATCAGAAGGCTGGCGGTTCAAACCCACCAGCCCCCCCTCGGAAGGAAGGTTGGGCAATCCTACTTCCGTAGTGATACTGCCTCGGAAACCCAAGGAGGGGTCGTTATGAATCGAGGCCAACTCGACGGCAAACAACAACAACAACAACAATACATCATCTAATGTCCTAACTGCTGCTTCCACTGGCATCAATTGTAGAACCAAGCAATGTGAAGTCTTTAACAACTTCAATCTTTTCTCCATTTATCATGATGCTGCTTATAGGTCCAGTTGTGAGGATTTTTGTTTT
>NW_006921705.1:4534312-4534897 GCF_000298275.1 Orycteropus afer afer
TCTATGTACAGGTTCCTCATGAGTACAATTAAATGTTCTGGAATTCCCATTCTTCTCAATGTTATCCACAATATGTTATGATCCACACAATCAAATGGTTTTGCATAGTCAATAAAGCACAAGTTAACATCTTTCTGGTATTCTTTGCTTTGAGCCAAAATCCATCTGACATCAGCAATGATAGCCTTCATTCCACATCCTCTTCTGAATCCAGCTTGCATTTCTGGAAGTTCTCTGTCAATATACTGCTGCAACCATTTTTGGATTATCTTCAGTAAGATTTTACTTGTGTGTAATATTAATGATATTGTTGAATAATTTCCACATTCTGTGGGATCACCTTTCTTTTGAATGGGCACAAGTATGGGTCTCTTCCCATCAGCTGGCCAGGTAGCTGTCTTCCAAATCTCTTGGCATAGCTGAGTGAGTGCCTCCAGTGGGGCATCAGTTTGTTGAAACATCTCAATGAGTATTCCATCAATTCCTGGAGCCTTTTCTTTGCCAATTCCTGCAGTGCAGCTTCAACTTCTTCCTTCAATACCATTGGTTCTTGAACATGTGTCACCTCCTGAAATGGATGAAGAT
>NW_006921705.1:4536267-4545381 GCF_000298275.1 Orycteropus afer afer
CATAATGTTGCCCAGTAATGTATCAGACAGTGTTTCTCTGCTATAAGGCTTTCCCTGGTCAATTCTTTGAGAAGGAGATGGCCTCTTCCTTCTCCCTAGTCTGTCTCAATCTGTAAACTGCGTTGAAACTTGTGCACCAGTTGCAACCGCACAGGTATTTGAAACACTGGTGGCACAGCCTCAAGCCTCCCAGCATTGTGTAAGCCACCACAGTATGACAAAATGACAGACAAGTTCACCTCCCTTAGCTTTTTGAAACCTCTCTGCCTTCCCCTTACCTGAATCCTACTGCTTTGTTGTCCCCACAGTTCCCTCCCTTTCCTGTCTCTGGGGTGGGGCCTGTCTCCTTTTCCTTTGCCATGAGCCAAGGATTATGATCAATCCTATTCTGTGTATCATAACCGCAATGATTTGAACCATTACTTAAAAATTTACTTTGCAATTCAAGCCTTGATCCTCCCAGTAAATTGGGGACTCAGTTGGTGACCTGTTACTGTTCTTCATATTCACGACCATTTGTGCCACATAAATATTTGCAAAAATAAACTTGCTTTTCATTATTATCTAATCAACAAACACTATTACTGGAGATTGCATTTCTATGCTAACCATTACTCTGGGCTAATATATGAACATTCTTGCTGTTTGTCTATGGACACATAATAGTTTTGTTTTGTTTTTATCTATTTTGTTGATTAGCAAAAGGCACTAGAGAGAGTGGTGAGTATGAGCTTCAGAGTTAGACTTTCTGGGTTCAAACAATGTTCTTTTATACAATGTCTCTATAGCTCAATTTCCCTTGAGTTCTGGCTCTCACAGGTTTCACTGTATCCCTTTACTCCCTTGGGTTAATTTGAAGATTAAGACTCTCAATCAAGAGAAAGAGAACAACGTCTCTTGTTGATTCTGGCTCTGGTTTTAATGAACAATCTAGACCAATTGTTAAAAAAAAAGAAAAAAAAAAAGTAGAATTTGTGTAGAGGAAAATAAAAGGAAATATCTCTGGGGAGAAAATAAGATTTCCCTACTTTTAAAATTAAAGACAAGAAAAATCCTTACAAGTGAAACCATAAACAATATTTTGATAAATGGTGGAGAAACTGAAGTTGTCAAGATTTCATTTTATTTGGATCAACCATCTTGATTCATGGCAACAGCAGTCAAAAAATCAAATGGCATATTGCACTAGGCAAATCTGCTGCAAAAGACCTCTTTAAAATCTTTAAAAGCAAATATGTCACCATTTGATGATTAATGTGAGCCTGACCTAAGCCATGGTCTTTTCAAGTGTCTCGTATGTGTGCAAAAACTTGACAATTAAAAAGGAAGACCAAAGAAGAACTGACACATTCGAATTGCAGTATGGTGAAGAATACTGAATATACCCTGGATTCCCAAAAGAATGAAAAAAATCAGTCTTGAGAGAAGTACAGTCAGGATGATTCTCAGAAGTAACAATGTGAGATTTTGTCTAATTTACTTTGGATACAGCATCAGGAGGAATCAATTGCTGGAGAAAGATATCATGCAAAGTACTTATATCAATGAGATGGATTGACACAGAGGCTACAGTAATGAATAGGCTCAAACATAGATATGATTGTAAGGCTGGGCCAGGAATGGGTAACATTTTGTTCCATTATATATAAGGTCGCTATGAGTCTACACTTAGGTGGTTCTATTCAACAGCACTTAACAACAACTTTTAAAAGAAGAGCAGAGATGAGTACAAGAGATGGTGGGAAATTACTAAAGCAGGTAAATATGGCTAGGTGAAGATCATGTGAAACTTGTCTAAAAACAGAGAATGCTTATTGTCTCTAAATAACCATGTGTTTAGACCCAGTAAGAGCATGCTAGGATAAGCACTCCAGGAACACACTAGCGTGATGTCATCACCCAGAGAATGCCCAGCACCAACTCCAGCAAGATGTCTCCCATCTCCTAGAGAAAACATCACCTTTTTCATCATCTACCTGCTGTTGACAGAAAGATCCATGACTCAAGAGTTTGTTCAATTCCTATCTGACTACTTTCTCTGGACAATATTCCCTAACCCTCAAAGACCCAGAGCATCTGCAAACCCATGGAAAAGGGACCCAAGACAATTAATGTGGTAGTGATGACATTCTCCATTCATGTAAATTTAGGAGCAAAACTAAACCTACTGTAAACTCCCAGGAGCAGGGGACATTGTTTAATGCCTTCTTCTCTACTGTAGCTTCTGGAATATTAAGCCAAGATAATTTAAAAAAAAAAGAAAAAAACCTATGCAGTCATGTGACTATTTACTTCTTACCCATATAGAAGTAATGTAACTCCCTCTCTGAGTAATCTGATTCCTTTATCTCATTAGTTTCTTTATCTTTATCCCTGGTCTACACTTGAGCATTTATCATTCACATCACTGGGGGGGGGTGTGTGTGTGCAAACAATACCAAGTGACACTGTCAGAGGCAGTGATACCAATATGCCTGTCTATCAACCTTCTTTGCAGTGTTTCTGCAGAAACTTACTTATTTATTCTAAAATTATCCCTGCAGTCAGTTACAAAAACAAAAACATTTTTCATAAACCCAGTTTACTTGTATCAATATAGTTAAGAGGCTAACACTCTATGCTTATTTACTTTTTGAACCTTCTAATGTGCTCAGGTCAGCGTTGTCATCATTACCCAATTATAATGATGCTTCGAATCACGTCGTCTGATGTTTTGTCCACATGCACTACAAGTACCTGCTGTTGTTTTTGTTGCTGGCAGTGTCTTTATAGTTGGTGACATGATCAAATTATCCTGTGTTTTAGCTGTAATATTGTGATAAGCAGCATTGGTAAACATACGTCAATAACTTTTTGGAAAATAGTAGCAATTAAGGAAAAGAAGGAGAAAAATTAAAAAATCTTCCACTCAGTTACTAATATTGTAGTAACATAATATTATAATTCATTGTAGAAAGATTTTACAAGGCAATTTTGTTGTTAGTATACATATAGTCTAAGAAGTATATTACATTTAAGCAATTTATAATTATATTTATCATATATTATTCCATTGTCAAAATGGATAATAAACATTACTAAAGATTCTGTATAGTCTGGTCCAGGAAGAGGTCCATGGGGGAGAGACTGACTGCACTGGATGACACCAAGTCTAGTGACGACACTCCCACATATGGCAGTGACAATATTTTCATAGTAATAAAATTCTGCACAAATTCAGCAAGCAGAAAGACTGAACATGTGCAAAAACACCAAAGGAAAACATGTATAAAGTGAAAAATATTCCACATTTGTGTCTTTTATTCTGATCAAATGTAAAAAAGGGACACAAACATCTATCGCTGATTGCTAAGAGCAATGTCAGAGAAGTTAGTAGATTTTAGGAGTTATATGGAGAATTTGAACCATTCACTTGAAAGCACCCTAAAGCTTCCTTTCCTAAACTTAAAGGACTCAATGACCTTTAAAAAAAAAAAAAAAAAATCTAAGCTCAGCTCCAAATCTCCAGAGAGACCCTACAAAAGTAGTCAGATGGTTTTGATATTGGTCCAAAAGCATTTTGTCCTTCTAACTTTATAAAGACATTCACAGCTGCAAGTGGACAAGTCAGAAAGATAACTAGTGGTGCTATTGCTTTTGCTGTTATGTGCCGTTGAGTCGGACCCAATTCATAGCGACCCCTCCTTGGGTTTCCAAGGTGGTATCACTCTGGAAGTAGATTGTCCAACCTTCCTTCCAAGCAGTGGCTGGTAGGTTTGAACTAGCAGCCTTCTGGTTAGCAGTCAAGTGCCTTAGGCACTACACTACCAGAGCTCCTAACTAGTGGTTAGTGATAGTCAATATTTGGTACTTATTTTATCATTTTCTTTTTTCTCCTCCAGCCAACTAACATTATGCTTGCATGTACAAACTCTAGCAAGTCAGAGAAGAAGAAAATAATGTATAAATAAATAGGGTCTTGTGAGAACTATCAATCAGCTTTTCTCTAGTAGCTTCAGATTTTTGACACCATAAAACTTAATGTATTTGTTATCAGGGTTTGCTACTGGTTTAATAATTTATGTTCTATTCATTCTGGGAGCTCTGGTAGCACAGTGACTAAGGCACTTGGCTGCTAACCAGAAGGTTGGCGGTTCAAACCCACCAGTCACTCCTTGGAAGAAAGATGGGGCAATCTATTTCCGTAGTGATACTGCCTTGGAAACCCAAGGAGGGGTCACTATGAGTCGGGTCCGACTCGAGGGCACACAACAACAACAATTCATTCTAGAATAAGTGAAATAATACCATAGTCAGTGTTTCTGATTACACTGAAATAAGTCTTCATTTCCTACGTGTCTACTCCTTAAAGTTGGGTGATACACTACATCCAACCCATTGGTGGGGTAGCAATGATTATGACTATGATGCTGTCAAGGGCAATGACAACAGTGATCACAGAAACTCATCTTTACTGCACAACTACTGTGTGTCAGAGAAGTTGCTTATGGCGCTTTGCATCTCTTAATTTTCACAGCAATGTTCTGTGTAAGGCACAGGAATAAAGCTGTTGTAGGTACAAAGACAAAGGCTAAGAAAAGTCATTGACCCAAACTCACACCTATAGAATGAGGTCAAAGCAATGACAATTTTTACTTTTGAATAGAAAAGAGGTTGACTTAGATGCTCTAAAGTTTCAAATGGCTTATTTTAAAAACCAAGTGCTTTATTATAGAAATATTATTTCATAATTAATTATTAATAATTTATATTTGAATTCATATAATAACTTTGATTTGGAAATCAGTTCCATAAAAACGTTATTTCTCATGAATATCTTATTTGCTCCCTTAACTGAAAAATGAAAATATAAGAACTAACCTGGCAGTAGATATTGGTGATGTGAGTCAACAACATGATTGACATAATTGGTCTCACTGAATTATACATGTGAAAAATGTTGAAATGGCAAATGTGGTGTTTTTTATATTTTTTAAATTACAAAAAAAAAAAAAGTAACTTGTTTCTGGTTTTCAAAGTTGGCTTCTAAGTAGCTCAGAATTAACATTATTTTAAATATTGTTATTTGACTAATTCTAGCTAGTGTTTTGGTGTATTTTTCTTTTTTGATTTGCCATATCTTGTTTCATGTTGTTGTTGTTAGGTGCCATCGAGTCATTTTCAACTCTTAGCTACCCTACCTGCAACCGAACAAAACACTGCCTGGTCCTGCACCATCCTCACAACTGTTGCTATGCTTGAGCCCATCTTGGCAGCCACTGTGTCAGCCCAGCTTACTGAGGGTCTTCTCCTTTCTCCCTGACCCTCTGCTTTACCAAGAATGATGTCGTTCTCCAGGAACTGGTCCCTTCTGGTAACATGACCTTGTTTTACATATGTCTTAAAAGTAGCCTCAATATTCACCCTTCCTCTTTCTTATGTTATTTTAAAAGTGTAACTTTCAAGCAATTCCTTAAAATAAATAAATAACACCACTAAAGGTCAAGCTGCTGTCTGCCTCCTCAGTTCTCTCGTGTGCAAGACAGTTGCTATTTTTTCAGACAACTCGCAATTTTCTCTGAAGGTCCCTGGCCTTGCTTACCCCATGAGCCATTTAAGGAACCTCTTCTTTGGTTCATTGTTGTTGTTGTTATCTGCCATCGAGTCGGACCTGACTCAAAAGCAACCTCTCCTTGTGTTTCCAAGGTGGTATCACTATGGAGGTAGATTGCTCAACCTTCCTTCCGAGGAGTGGATGGTGGGTTTGAACCACGCTATTTCTATTGTAAAATTTCCAACCATGTAAAAAGTTTATTACAGGTAGCCAGCAGAATTATCAATCATAATTCTAAATGCTTATTATCATTAAATCAGTGGAAGATACACAATGCTTATTTCTAGGCACATCAATGATCATCTGGATTCAAAAATGATTATCTTCTGTATATTCAATCCATTCCTGAAAAAGAGTAGGATTCAATGGAAATCATTAAGTATACAGTTTTCCCCATCTGCTACCTATTACATCAAAGGCTTAATACAGGTAAATATATTGGAGGAAAATCAAAACAAAAGGAAACATAAAGGCAAATTTGATTAGTAAAAAGTCACAAAGAGCAACAGAATGGACCAGGAATGAGACAAATAGATGCTTGGGTCCTGGATGGACAGATGGGCAAAATGAAAAGTATCAGTACCCACAATATTCCAAATCACCTCAAGCCATTAGGGTGACCTAGAACCCTTAATTAAATATTTATTGAGTACTACTGATGCCAGGAAGAGTATCTGATGCTGGGCTCACAGACATAGCTGTGTTTTCATGGAGGAGACAGATGTCTAACATCAGTCAGCTTGCAATATAAATTCCAATTACTGAATCCTGCAAATAAATAATTAAATGAATAACTCATTTTTTGATTAATAAGACCCAAATACTTTTTCATCTAACCCTGTTAGTTTGTAGAATTGTTTATATGAAGTCAGCAGTTTTTGCTCTTGAATATAGCTGACTACTGGAGAATCTTATGGCAAAAGTCAAGTTTTCTGAAGTCCTAGGGAAGTATTTACTTCTTGATTCTAAAGTGAATTGCCTAATATATTTATAAGCCAAGAAGAGGGGTGTGATTGTTAAATAAAAAAAGCAAACTTATTCATTTGAACCTTGTTTTCTTCTAAGAGGAACATAACACAATTTACAGTTAAACAACAAAAAGACTAAACCACAAAATGGAAATATTCCCATCCATTCGTGACTTAAATAAATTTCTCCATAAATGTTGAGTGGTATCAATGGATATTTTTCCTCATTTATTTACTTTAACCAAGGTATCTCTTTACTTAACCATAAAATTGTTTCAATACCCCTAAGAATTCATTTCTGCATTACTCCATTAACTATGCAAAAGATTAGAAGGTGAAGATTTACTATTTTTTCTCTCTTTACCATGTGATTTTGGACCATTTATTGAATATTGTTTAGCTAAATTATTTCCTTGTCTCTAAGGTATCTAGAGAGTCCAGATTGAGCAAATAACAAGTGATAAACCAAGAAATTAATTTAGACTCATTATTACTGTTGAATTGATGAACAAGATTCATGTGCATTCCACATTGGAAGAGCAAAATAATGTGTTACAGCAATTCACATTAATTCATACATTGTTTATGTCAATTGTGCCAAAATAGCTATCTGTCTTGTGCATTTTTAATCTAATTATAAATAATAGTTGATGATTCCTGATCAACACCCAAACACTGGTCATCAGGTGATTCTCATGGAACATTAGCCACAAGTGAGTTTTGACCACTGGCATTTTAGGAAGGGGAAAAATAAATCTGTTCATAAATTCTAGTTTATTCTTGTTTGCATTGCCTTTATAGTTTGAGATGATTTTCTCATAATTGTGAGTTTTTTTCCCTCTTTGTTTTAAATAAATACAGTAATATTTTAAAAACTGAAGTTTTTATTGCCCTGTGTTCGCATATTATATTTTCATTTCACTATCTTACAGTGGATATTTCATGCAATCTAATCTGTTTTGTTAAAATAATTAAGGCCACCATTGCATTTCTTTTTCAGGATACTTCAAGCTAATTCTATCTGATTTATGATATCTATTAGTTGCTTCTGATAGAAATATAACATAACTGTATGCAAACAAATGCAGGACATTTGTCTGCATACTAATTATATTTCCGGGTCTCATGTCCATTGTTTGATAGCCATATCTGGCTATCATAGGACATAATTGATTATGACTTGTACAAAGTTGATTCTGAAGGATTTTTCAGTGCTTCTGGAAACTGTATCACTTCTTAGCCAGTACAAGGCAGAGTGCCTATTTTTAACCATCTTCTTAGGATAGACTGCAACCACTTGAAGGGAACAGAATTCAGGATTTGGGATAAGAACACAAATCATGTCTCTCGCCTGGAATGGTTTTGGAATCAAACTATAGAATGGTTCTCTTTAATATATAATTAAGCTTTAGATCTACAGACTGATGTTCAAGGTTCCCCATGGCCTGATCCCAATTACATGTCCCCATGTACTCTACCCTTCAGTAATACTCAATCATTTACCATTCAAAAGACACATCAGAATCTACAATAGAGCTTATGAATTGCTTACATGTTTACCTCTCCTTAGCAAATTCTCCCTTTCAAAATTATACTCATATTTCATAGTCTCACTCTTCATTGTCAGTAAGATTTTCTAGTACTTGTTTAGATTTACCACTCTCCAGGGCTTTGATCTCTGCTGAAACATGTACTTCATTCTGCTTTAGCTGTCATCTCAGGTCCTTCCTTCTCCAATCTAGCTGATACATGACTAATGACAGCAATCTTTGTCCTCTTTAAAGAATCACAATTTAGAGACCAACACACTGTTCTTAAATAAAGACCAAGGATACGACTTCATTAAAAGAGAGGTTCCAGAGCACTTCCAAATTACTAACCTCATTAGCAATGAAAATATTTCATATGCATTTGTTGGAAAATCTATAGCTGAGGGGACATCAACTAGCAATCCATAAGTGATCAAGCTAACCTAACAGATAAATTTTGTTTGCCTTGTATAATATCCAATAAAAAGTGAAGTCAACATTAAAAAGCCAGAAGATTCAACCCTATGATACCAAAAGATTAGCATTTGCCCAAAAAGCAAACCTCAGAAGCCAAGAAGGGGCAGGAAAGAAGGGCAAATGGAAACAGGGAATCCAGAGAAGAAATGGGAAGAATATTGCTACATTGAGGGGATTGCAATTAATGTCACTAAACAAAAAATGCATATTGTAAAATGGAAAACTAATTTGTTCTGCAAACTTTCACCTAAACCACGATAAAACACATAAACCAGGGGATTTCATGTTGAGAATCTGGATTTGGCTTCTCTTCAAAAAGTCTGAAACCACTGATGCTGACTTTCTAAATGACAAACATCTACTAGAGCTGATGCAGTGACTATTTGGGAAGGACGTGCATTCTTCATTTTCCCACAGACTATACCAATGTGTAAAAAACAAACAAGCAAAACAATAAACAAACAAACTCACTGCTGTCGAGTGGGATCTGACTCATAGCAACCCCTCCTTGGGTTTCCGAGGCAGTATCACTACGGAAGTAGATTGC
>NW_006921705.1:4546096-4547300 GCF_000298275.1 Orycteropus afer afer
TGGGCAATCCTACTTCCGTAGTGATACTGCCTCGGAAACCCAAGGAGGGGTCGCTATGAGTCGGGGCCGACTCAACAGCAAATAACAACAACAACAACAACAAAGCAACAACCGAAACCTCAGAACCTCTACTCAAATCTAAAGGTATACTGGTAGCCAGAATAATTTACTTACCATCTCTAAGCAACAATATTGCAAATGTAGTGATCTAAAAATAAAGGTAAAGATACATTATGCTTAAGAACAAGGTACATTTCTTCCCACCATCTCTAAAAGAAGTAATTTTAAAGAGACTGGCAATAGTTGGAAATCACTAAGGCTCTAAGCTTCATTCCTACAATGGAACCTAAGAAACTACTGTTTTAAAAGGAAACATTTACTCTTTTTGTCATTAAGAACTCACCATGTTCTGAATTACTTTCACCACCCAGGAGACATGCGTCAGTAGGTACATCGCCAAGCAGAGTACAATCAGAGCCCCTCCATAAAGCGACCAGCCTAACTCAGCCGTTCAAGGGAGCACATGCTTAGCTACAAGCATAACTCTGCACTCAATTTTACTCTGAATCTAAAACATTTTATTCACAAAGTAATTAGAAAATGCCTTACAGGGAGGGAGAATACTATCTTGGTAGAATACTACCTTGGTACAGATAGCTAGGATTAACCTGGCTGGCCCACATCAGCAACAATCTGATTGGGTGGTCCTCTAAACAACAGAGGGAGAAAGCAAAGTGTGCTTCCTGAAACTTCACACTCTGAAATTCATCTGTACTTGGTTGTAGTGGATATGCATGCACACATGTTCATAAAAGCATTACAAAGATTGCAACCTATTTTTCAAAACCCTTTCTGTATAACTCCAAGGAACAAGTAGTTTCCAACAGACAGAATATTTGAATGATAGCATATTTCCAACGGCATCCTAAAAACAATCCACATATCCTTTAAAATAATGTGTGGTGACTCTTTACATCACACTCTGTGTCCTTTCTTCTCTTATCTGCTAGTTTTTATTCAAGTATTACAGTAATCCAACTTCAATCCAAAGAAAGGAGTAACTTCTAATACCTGCACTCTTGTCCTTAGGAGCAATTGCTTTCGAACACTTTTTTGTGAACACTTTATTTTAGGTCAAAGTTTACATGGCAAATTAGTTTCCCATTTAATAGTTCGTATGCAAATCTTTCCATGGCACTGGTTG
>NW_006921705.1:4548786-4553109 GCF_000298275.1 Orycteropus afer afer
GAGAGCACCTTGCTATATTCTATAGATTTCAGCAAATAACAAAATAAATAAATATTCCTCATAATTAGTCAATATTTAAAAATATTAATATGAGATATCCATGTATCTGGGCAACAAGCTATTTGTCAACTTTCAGCATTTCATAAAGTGACCATAAGAAAGATTCCCCAAATTCTTAATCAGAAGGGATATCATATAAAACTCTTACTCACCTTCTGGCTACTGTAAATAATGCTTCAGTGAACATTGGTATAAATATTCATGTTCTCATTGCTGCTTTCAAGTCCCTAGGGTACATTCGTAGCAGTGGAATTGCTAGTTCATATGGCAGTTCCATTTTTAAGGAGCTCTGGTAGTACAGTATCTAAGGCGTTTGACTGCGAACCAGATGATTGGCAGTTCAAACCCACCAGCCAATCCGCAGAAGGAAGATGGGCAATTCTACTCCCGTATATTTTTATAGCCTCAGAAACACAATGCCGTCACTATGAGTTGGAATCAACTTGAAGGTAGTGGGTTGGGTTTGGTTTTGGTTTATGGCAGTTCTGATTTTAGTTGTTTGAGGAACTGCCATACTGTTTTCCACAATGGCTATACCATTTTACATTCCCACCAGCAATAAAAAAGGCTTCCAACTTCCCCACACCTTCATCAACAGTTTTTTTTGTTTTTTTTTTAAGTCAAGGCTATCCTAAAAAACAAACAAACTCACTACCATTGAGTTCATGCTGACTCACAGCAACTTTCAATAGATTTCCAAGGCTATAAGTCTTTATGGAAGCAGACTGCCCCATCTTTCTTCCATGGAGTGGCTGGTGGGTTCAAACCCACAACATTTAGGTTAATAGCCAATACCCTAACCACTACACCACCAGAGTTCCTTAAAGCTATCCTCAAAAAAAAAAAAACCTCACTGCCATCAAATCAAAATCAGATCTGACTCATAGTGACCCCTCTTTGGGTTTCCGAGGCGGTATCTCTACAGAAGTGGATTGCCCAATCTTCTTTCCGAGGAGTGGCTGGTGGTTTTGAACAGCCAGCCTTCTGGTTAGCAGTCTGGTTAGCGGTCAAATGCCTTAGGCACTACACCATGAGAGTACCATGAACTGCTAAAAAAAAACCTAACAATCTGTCACAGAAGAAGTGCAGCCGGAATGCTCCTTGAGGGCAAGAATGGCCAGACTTGATCTCACTTACTTTGGTCATTTTGACAGAAGGAACCATCCCCTGGAGAAGGATATCACACTTGGTAAAGTGGAGGGTCAAGGAAAAAGGGGAAGGCCCTCACAAGATGTAGTGACACAGTGGCTGCAACAATAGGCTTTGCTATAGCAAGGATCATGAGGATGGCACAGGACCAGGCAGTGTTCCTTCCTGCTGTACATAAGGTAGCTATGAGTTGGCAACAACTCGGCAGCACCTAACAACAACAATAACCATAACTCAGCCAGAAAGAAAAATGAGGTCTTGATAAGTACTATAGCATGAGTGGAGCTTGAAGACATTATACTGAATGGAACAAATCAATCACAAAAGGAAAGTATTGTTTAGACTCACTTGTAGAAAAAGACAAGAACTGGCAAATGTTTAAAGACCAAAGTTTATTAGTGATTACCAGGGGCAAGAGGGAAGGAGAAGGAAGGGTTAATGAGCACTGTGCTTTGGTCTACCATGATGGAAAAGCATCATTGATGGGGTTGCATAGCACATTAATGTAATTGCTGTTGATATGCTGCATATCTATAAAAAATGGAATTGACAAAAGTTGTGTGGTAGATATATTTATAACCACAAAGAAGCAGTTTCTCAGGCTGTTTATGTATAGCCAAACACTTCATGTGATTTGGCTTCTTGGTTTGGAGGTTTAGCGTATGGTTTCATGGAGCTTATCAGTTTAAATTGGCCTGACATGTTTAGAGCTTCTGTTGTACCTCCTAGATTCTTGCATAGTGACTAGAGTCTTAAAAGCTTGCAAACAGCCATCCAAGGTACAACAATTAGTCTCTATTTGCCAAGCAACAAAGGAAGAAGCAGAGTCAGAACTAGGAGAAGGGAATGGAATATGTGGCTAATTGCCTCCAGGAACAACTGCCTCCTTTTGCCATCAGATCGGAAGACCTGGATAGTGCCTAGCAACTATTACTGAACATTGTGATCAAAGATTCTATAAAAGAATCTTGATCAAAAGGAGGAAATGCAGAACAACATTTCAAATTCTCATGGAATCCAGACATTCTAGATCCATGGTTTGGATAAACCCCTGAATCTACTGACCTTAGATAATAATTAAAACTTAAACTAAAAATAACTTCTGACGTCTTCTTAAAACCAAACAATAATTTTGCTTGACTAGTAAAGAATGTCTGCCTTGACCACTGTGCTCTTTTAAGAGCCACCTGTATCAGATCCCACTGACATAAGCAACTTTAAAGTTTACATGGGAAACTTAGGGTGAGTTTATGTTAGTGGGGGCAACAATTCAGAAAAAGAGGATGAGAATGTTTGTGCAACTTACAGGATGTGATCACTGTCACTGAATTGTGCATGTAGAAATTTTTCAATTTGTGTATGTTCTCCTGTGTATATTCTCAACAACAAATAAAATAAAAACAAAAACAACTGCAACAACAACAAAACCCTTATTTACCTAATCCACCAAGACCATGACGCATTTATAATGGACCATCATTCCGCTGAGCACTCTGCATACAATGTCTCCATTTTGCAGATAGGCCTTTACATAATCTGTCCAAACATTCACCCATATTATTTTTCCAGTCTTTTGTCCCAAAGTTCCCTATATGCACTCCATACTCTAGTCAAACTGAACTATATGTGTTCATAGTATGCGTTCATGGTTGGTGTTTCCAAAACCAACCATGTTCCTTTGCGTATCTACAACTTTGAGCAAGTCTTTCTTTCTGTTTGCAATATCCATCCCTCCCTTTTTTCCCAGCCTGTTATGGGCCCCCACTAGCTTCCTCTCCTCTACCACAGCACTTATTATACTGTATTTTTATTATCAGATGACTTATTGGAGAATCTCTTGATGGCAGAGATTATGTCTTTCATTTCCATATTTCCACCACATGGCACTATGTTAGATTTTCATTAAATGTTTACTAGTTGAATGAACAGCTTTACCAATGATAAAGGGGAAAAAAAATCCTGAAAACCAAAAAGCATATGTAGCCTAAATGGATTAAAATTAAAAATTCTTGAATAGGTAATGATCAAAAAAGGGAGAAATTGATGGAGTCTTCTCCACTACAACTTTTTTCAAGAGTGTCTCTAACCCTGACCAATTATCCTCAAAATGATGCCAATAGTTGATTTAGCTGAACTTGTAGTAAATAAAACTGAGAGAAGGAATTGCAGTAAAATAAACAGAATGCTAAAATTGACCCAAAAGAGGAGATAGATTGTTGCTATATAAAAGATCAAAAGCAGAAGAAATGTAAAAATATGTAAATCAATGCCAGTCATTGTTTTGAGTAGGTTTTTTGTTGGGCTGGAATAAATGTTAAAAATTAAAAAAAAAATAGAAGCTTAGGGCAGAAAATTTCTACTTAGAGATTTCACGGAATGTCTTTCAACCACTATTAAAAAGAAAATCAAAATAGAAACATATTTCATTTTCAAGAGCTCTTTCTTTAACACAAAACCTAGAGATATGCCCTGTTATAAGTAGCTCCTACTGACTACAATGACAAATACGTTTTCTAAAATAATATTATACATTTCACACTTACTTTCCAGCATATAGTTATTTTTTATTGTAATAGCTCATTAAAGAATGAGTGAGCATCACAGGGAGTTTTGATGCTTTGTGACTGAAATGCTAAGTGGTGACCAAGTTACCCCACAGTCCTGGTGAATATTTTTCCTCTCCTTTATGACAACTTTGATCATATAAGATGCCTGTAAATATGAAGACATGAACAGCATTTGACTTTAGCAATGTTGTTGCATGGAAAAACTATTATTGTTTCAGTGTGAGCATTAAGCAAACTAGAGTGAAAAACACATCTTTGACGATCTACATGGGAAAAAGCACCACATAAATTAATGCTGGTCTGGCGGGAAAGCTAGAGCTGACCATAATTTGTCCATAATTTCATTGCCTGTGATTCTCTTTTCTGGAATAAGATTCCTGAATGTTTGATAATAGTATCTGGAGAACTACCCAAAACCAAAAAACCTAATCCACTGCCATTGAGTCGATTCCGACTAATAGTGATCCCCAATGGGTTCCCGAGGCTGTAAATCTTCACAGAGGTAGATGGCCTCATTCCTCCTGCAAAGCAGTTGGTAGGTTTAAAC
>NW_006921705.1:4556973-4573777 GCF_000298275.1 Orycteropus afer afer
GAGATGGATTGATACAGTGGCTGCGATGATGGGTTCAAGTATAGCAGGGATTGTGGGGCTGGCACGGGATCGGGCAGTGTTTCGTTCTGCTGTGCATGGGGTCGCTATGAGTCGGAAACAACTCGATGGCACTTCAACAATAACAACAACAGGCATTTCCTATAAACAGGATTATATAACATACAGGCTTCCCATCTGGTCACTTGCCCTTAGCATAATGTTTTTTTTAAATTTCACCCAGGTTGCTGTATGGATAGATCAGTAGATCTTTACAGTTATGGCCAAATAATATGCCATTGTATGAATAGGCCATATTTTGTTTAGTCATTCACTAGCTGATGGACCTTTGGATTTTTTCCACTTTTTGGCTGTTATGAATAATGCTGTATGAAAATAAATGTACAAGTACGGACATAGGTTTTTCATTTCCTTTGAGTAGATATTAAACTGTAGAATTGTTGCGTCATATAGTCAATTTATGTTCAACTTCTTAAGAAACTGTCAAACTGTTTTCTGAAGAGTATGTATGATTTTCCTTTGTAATCCACATAATTTAAAGGACATTACACTTAAATATTTCCTATACTCTAATTTCTGCAGTATATCTTACATACTACCTGTCCAAGATCAAATTAAACAAACACAACCTTCCTCTCCTACCAATTAAATTGATTTGAACAATGCGGGGCAGGGAGTAGAGTATGACAAGAACAAGAGGCTTCAAAGCAAAAAATGAGAAGGTTGTATTCCAAAGGTATCCTTTAAGGATAAGGCAAAATATGAAATGCCTTACACAAACTTTGATTTCATCAAATAAAGCAGTAGACAGATAAAAGGAAGTAATGGTACTAGGTACCCTAAATGCATCAGAACTCACCTTGTATATGATATACTGTTCAATGGATTATATAAGAAACACATGCTTATTATAGAAAAATAAAAAAAAATGGAGAAGAAAATAAAAATCCATCATAATTCCACCATAATTTTCATTTGGATGTATTTCGTTTCGATATTTTTTTCTACTTGTATGTATCTTACCATTTATTTTTAACACAGCTATGACTATGCTTATATGCTATTGAAAATTCTGTGTGGTTTTTTTTTTTTCAAATAATATAACAAACATTTTCCAAGGTTAAAATTTCCATGGTCAGAAATTTTCTTTGGAAACAAAACTTAGAATTGCATACTAGTCAATCATGAGGATGTGCTAGAATTTAGCTATTTGTTTTGTTTATCATGTAGGCTCATTCTAATCATTCACCAATAGAAGTGATGTTGTGATGAACATCTTTGGTCTACAACTGTGTCCGAAATCTCATTAAAAGAGACACTGATGTTTTGGAGTTTCTGTAGAAAAAGGACAGTAATTTGATGCCTTATGGTTATTCTGCTGAAAAAAATAAAAGAAAACACTTCGAAAGGTTACACCAGATAGAAATGTCTGAAGTGGTAACATATGAAAGAAAAATTAGATGCTAAGATGTATCAGAGATCAGAAATAAAACCAATGGTATGAATTATAAAGAGGTAGATTTCTGTTTAATATAAAAAAACAAAACAAACTCACTGCCATCGCGTCATTTCAACTCATAGTGACTCCTTCTTGGGTTTCTGAGGCAGTACCTCTATGGAAGGAGATTGCCCAATCTTCCCGTTTATATACAGACCTATTTTAATGATTAGAATTCTCCAACAATGGTGGGCAGAGACCTAACATTGGAGGGGTTCAGTTACAGACTGGTTGACACTCAATAGTTTATGTAGGTGGGTGAGAAAGTCTAAACTTTTCAGTTCTCTACATTTAAATTCCATATTTAATAGTTCATTTCTTTGTTTATAAGTTTGCTATTTTCTTTAAAAATTATATACATATAAAAACATAAAGAAGAAAACAAATAAAAGCAAACAAAAGCACCTACAGAACACACAACTTAACTGACTGGCTGCCTTCCATGTTGGTTATAGCGGCGGTTGGTAGAAAGGTTCCATTTTCACAACATAAATCCTGCAAGAATACTCACATCGAGATGACTTCAATTGAGGAACTGGTCTAGCAAGCAGGTATCCATCAATCAATATGGCTAACTTTTGGGCAGGCACACTTTATTCCATCTTCATGTTTTTGATTCTCTCATGATAGAACAGAACCCCAAATATATGACAAATTTAAAAAAGTGGATTTTCCAGCATATGAATCAGAGACCAGATTTAACATCTTAACATAACTTGACATATTAAGTGAGTCACCTGTTTTGTCATTGGATTGGGAAAGCATCTAAGAATCTAAGAGTGTTGGATTGACTAGCCATGCAATAGTTACAAAGTTTTTCGGTCATCAATTATCAGTCAGGGCCAAATGTGTGAGTTGGCCCTTAAAATGATTGTTGTTGTTGTTGTTGTTGTTATGTGCCATCAAGTCAGTCCTGACTCATAGCGACCCCTCCTTGGGTTTTCGAGGCAGTATCACTACGGAAGTAGATTGCCCAACCTTCCTTCCGAGGAGTGGCTGGTGGGTTTGAACCGCCAGCCTTCTGGTTAGCAATCAAGTGCCTTAGCCACTACGCTACCAGATGATGTTAAGTTATATTTCAAAGGAGAAAAAAGTATCAGAACAATAGGATTTTTTTTTTTTTTTTTTTAATTCTTATACTGCTTTCCCAGTGAAAGAGAGCAGACAAAAATTAGAACTAGATGTCAGAGTATCCACCAACTTCAGGGATGCAAACATAACTGTAAATTCCACAGAAGGAAATACGTGGGAGGGGAATGTGCTCTGAGAATCAACTTAAATATGAGCAATTCTTGATAAAATGTCTCCACTTATCTACTCTTTGGGCTTTTCACCAGCAACAGGATGTTTTGTATATGTCACTGTTCCATAATCAATTCCATAGAGGACCATCCTTCTTCAGAACTGAGATTCTATCATAAAAACGAAATATTATATAAACTATAGTCAGTTAAGATGCATTTTTAGTTACACAATTATGAAAAGCTTGTTTCTAAATTTGAAATTGCTCAGTCAGCTATAATGTATTTAACATGATTTCCCGCCTCTATCTCTACTTCTATGAGAAACCTGTAATATTTAGGCTTACAGCAACGTGATTTCTTAATTCTGTACATGTCCAGAGATATTTGTAAATATTCATATGTAAAACAGATATATGAGTGCTTTAAAATTACTTCTAAATTTTTCTAGAAATACTCTTCTATTCATCATGAAATGTTGCTTTGGTATTTTTAACAGAGAGAAAAATTGAGTAATTGTCCTTGTCACTTACAAAGCTAATCATGTGGCTCAATCTCTAACTCATACATCAGCTTTACTTTGAAGGAGAAATATTTTCATCTAGTAATGGATGAATAGAACCTCAGCCATGTGATAAAACAGGATAATAAATTACACTGGAAAATTAATGCTGTTTGGAAAAGTGAAGCATTGTATAAATAATCTCCTCAAGAAGATCTTTATTTTGGGGACAGTTCATGCTCAAAAAGCTACCAGAGAGTTTCTGTGGTCTTTTAAGTTGGGAAAAGTCATAGCAGGAACCCATTTTGAATACAAAGGCACTTCCGTAGTATGTGGTCAGGATCCATTCCTATGAGAAATTATGGGTGAGACACTTTCACAAGGAAGGTGAAGAAGCCTGAAAATGAAGAACCCTCAAGCCCTGAAGACACAGGTCCCAGGCCTCAGGTCTCTAGGATTCTCTTTGTCACTTATTCAAGATCTTCAAAGTGACCTGAATCTGAAGAATAGAGCTCATTCTCATTTTCAAACTGGTATGACACAGTATATGATTAAGAGAACCATGGCATGTGGATAGATTTTGAGTATTTTCTTTCGTGTATATATGACAAGTTTGCAAAACATTACGTATAAATACACAGAATATGAAAATTATTCATTGATGTTTAATTGTACATGAAACAAATCAAATTAATAAGATATAGAGAATGTTCAAAGTTGTGGATCAACTTGTCAGCATTCTAGAGCAGAAGTAAAATTGACAACACTATAATAGAAAGAGGGAGCTCTAGTAGCGTAGTGCATAAGGCACTTGACTGCTAACCAAAAGGCTGCTGGTTCAAACCCACCAGCCACTCCTTGAAAGGAAGATGGGGCAATCTACTTCCGTAGTGATACTGCCTCGGAAACCCAAGGAGGGGTCTCTATGAGTTGGGCCCAACTCGACGGCATATAACAACAACAACATAATAGAAAGACAGCACCAATATTTTGAGAGTCTGAATGGATAAAATGAAGAGGATTGGGTTTTTCCTCATCTCAAAGAGAGCTGTCTCTGCAAGAATGAAAAGCTTGGCAAGATACTTGGTATTTTTTACTAAGCAATAAACAAATAAATAAAACAGCTCTAGAGGCTAACATGCTTTCAACTAGTCACAATGTGTTTGAAGTCCAAGTCCAGCCTATAATAAACCCCCAAGGTTGAATAAGCAACTACAGATAGGACTCATAAACAGGAAGCCAACTCAACTGATGCTAGCAGTATTTTATGAGATGACAATTTGCTTTTTTCTCTTCTGTCTCCTTGGAAATATCATTAACAAGGGACTAAAAAGACCCACTTGCACTTATCTATGAATATACTTTAGGAAGGCTTCTTAGCAAATGGCAAATGACCTACTACCTGTAAAATCCTTTGGTGCCTGATTGGAGCGTATATGTAAATAGCCTTCTTGCTCTCTCCTCAAGCGGGTTAGCTGTCCCATCTAGGATGATAACGCAATCATCTGCAGAAAACCCAGATTCCCTAACTAACATCAGAACCCTGGGAAACTTTTTCTGTGAAAGGCAAACCTAGGCAGGCACCTACACAGCAATCAAATCAAGTGGGTCTGATTTGATTGGATCTTAGTAAAATATCTATTTCCTATCTCGGAGCTCTGGCGCTGTAATGCCAAAGGCATTTGACTGCCTACCAGAAGGCTGGTGGTTCAAACCCACCAGCCACTCCTTGGAAGGAAGGTTGGGCACTCTACTTCTGTAGTGATACTGCCTCAGAAACCCAAGGAGGAGTCGCTATGAGTCGGGTCTGACTTGACAGCACATACAACAACAACAATCTTCTTGTTTAGCAGAGAATGTTCAAGGAAGTCTCTTGAATGTCTGTCAGAGAATCTTCCCAAGCCTGTACTTAATCAAATAGAATGTGGAAATACAGTCAAGTTCAAGCTTTCTTTTTCATAGGATAGACTGGTAGACTGGACACACTAATATCAGGGCATTGGTCAGGGAATAGGGAGTATTGGTAGTGCAGTGGTTAAAGCGCTCAGCTGATAAATGAAAGGTCATCAGCTCAAAACCACCAGCTGCTCCATGGGTTAAAGTTGTGTCAGTCTACTTCTGTAAAGATTTACAGCCTAGGAAACCCTATGGGACAGTTCTATTTTGTCCTCCAGGGTCACTATGAGTCAGAATCGACTCAATGGCAAAGAGTTTTGGGTTTATGGAGCCATAGTGGCTAAATGCTTGGCTGTTAATCAGAAGATTGGTGGTTTGACACCACCAGCCACTCCAAGGCAGAAAGATGTAGCGGTCTGCTTTCGTAAAGATTTACAGCTTTGGAAATCCTATGAGTCAGTCTCCTTTGTCCTTCAGGGTCTCTATGAGTTGGTATCAACTCGATGGCAATTGGTAGTAAGGGGATCATGAGACTGAGCATTCTCCTGGGCCCTATTCTGTCCTGTACATATTTAATTCACTTGGGACATTGCCTTCTTTGACTCTGCCCTTTCTACCAAACCCAGTTGCCCAACTTGGTTCATTATTTACAAACTAGTTTCTCTCTTCTCTTTTCCCTAGCTCAAGGTTCAGTTTTTCCTTACATCTTGTTAGTGCCTTCTCCTCTAGACTACCACATGATTTTAAAATGCCTAAATAATTTGAAATAAAAAGCAGATAGTCCAATCTTCTGCTTATAACAACCAGTGCCTCTCTATTACCTGTAAATCCACTGTATTACCCAGGAATCCAAACTCTCTTTTGCTTCAGCTCTTTTATCCATGATGTAAGGACAACAGTAGTATAATTTCATAGGATTGTTGTGAGTATTAAAGTGAGATGATATAGGTACAATGATTAGGTTAGAGACTAGTGCATATTAAGTAAAAAGGTTTGGCAGTGATAATGGTGATGATGATGGTGATGATTAAGATGATGAAGACAATATGATGACCATTTTCTTAGGGACATAGCTATAGGCTTTGGGGATGACTCTTCCTCCTCTTGTTCTTACTCTTTGCTTCTTTAAGACATCATCTTTTTCTGAGGAACTTGAAATATAGACAAAATTGGCTTATATGTCCCTAAATATCCAGGTTTATTACAGAGCTCAGTAATTACAGACCAAGAATCCTAGGAAAGCCTGGGGCAGTGATGTCATAAATCCTAAGTAGAAGAACAAGCTCCAGTTTTCCTTAACTCCTGGAGTCCAGGTGGAAAGCTCAATTTGAATAGTGGTTGCCACACTTTTTGGTCAAATCTGCTATAACCAGAGTTGTTTAACCACAAAGGAGACTTCCTTGAGACAAGTATAATTGTGATAAGGAGGACAGAAAGATCATTGATTCACCTGGAGAGAGTCCTGGGTGTTAATAAAAGCCGGAATGATGATCCTCTTTCATGACAGTGAAATATTCTATGCCTTGTGGTCTCAGACTTAAGTAGTCTCAACGAAAGTCTAACCTCTTGTTCTTTCAGTTTAATATATTTCCACCATGTAAGCATAGCCACAACTTTGCTTGGAAAAAAGTAAAAGAAATCAGACAGGATATAGAGGAATAGGAACTTCAGTGTTTCATGGTGTTTCAAAATATTTGTTCAAAACTAGCATACATCTCAAGTCCTGGCACTAAAATGCATTAAGAACCAATATTTAATAGATAACAAGTAGGGGGCAAGGGTACATTTTGAAAGAATCAATGTGGAAATGTGTCCTCAGCCAATAAATTTTAAAATATTACGTGAATTTATCTATCAATTGAGGCAATTTCTACTTTAATTTTTTAAAATAAATCTGTGAAAGAAAATATGATAAGTGATATTTTAATGGCTAAATACCTTCATTACAAAGATGTAGTAGAGGTAGTTGCTAATTAAACAGATGACTTGATTCCAAAATTTTTTTCTATATCAGTCATCTTAACTAAGATATATAGATAAACAAAACAATGGATCAGCACACAATGACCAACGCACACTCCTATCACTGTTACCAAAGCACAAAGAAGTCCTGATTTCAATAAGGAATGTCAGCTATGTATGTATCTCTCTTCTTCCTTCTACCTCTTGGGCAAGGGATAGAGATCTAACTGGCTTAGAGACATTAGGGTAGCTCCTGCTGCCTGTAAAGGAGGCATTACTCTCCCAGTAGTAGTTAAAAGGGGATCTAAAGGGGGACCAGAAGGGTTGGACCAGGAACCGGAATGAGAGCCAGGGTGATGATCCATGGAGGCTGGAACCCCAGTCAGAACTAGCAGATGGAGCACTGTCATCAATTTTCCGTTTTTCCTCAACTCCTAGGAGAAATGAAACTGCTGCCACTGCTAGAGCTCACTGCTTCCTAGTGGTTTTCTCATCTCCCCAGGCCACCAGAAATCAGAATAAAATCCTACACTTTTCCTCTTCCTTTCTCAAGACAGGCACACAGCTCCTCTGAGGTTTCCTAGGATGGTTTTCTATAACCAGAAACTACAGAAGTGCAGAAATACTCTTAGTAGCCTTCTTTAAATATTGATAATAATGAATGTAGTGACATAAACATTTACAGACCTTTGTACATCAAAAACAGCCCTGGTGGCATACCAGTTATGTGCTCAGCTGCTAACCAAAAGGTCTGTGGTTCAAACCCACAAGGCTTTCTGCGGGAGAAAGATGAGGCAGTCTGCTTCTGTAAAGATTTATGGCCTTGTAAACTCTATGGACAGTTCTACTCTGTCCTATAGGGTCCCTGTGAGTCAGAATTGACTTGCTGGCAGTAGGTTTGGCTTTGATTTTCATCAAAAACAGTGTCATCAACAAAATTTAAATACAAAACATAAATTTATAAAATATTTGTAATGAACATTCACATGTGAGAAAAGGGCCAAAAAAAGGAGTGAAAATATTCAGCCTCATTAGCAATGAATACAACACATATATTTACTTGTTGTCAGCTACAGTTGAGTCGATTCAGACTCACAGCAACCCTATGTATGTATAACAGAATGAAATATGCCCAAGTTGTATGATTTTTTCACATACAAAATTATTTTTCACCTATAAAGTTAGAAACTTTGAAAATAAGAATGTTTTTATGATTGTTACTGAGGGTGCAGAACAAGGACTCTCCAGACCAGTTGTTCTTCACTCTGAGGAAGGCTTCAGCTGTCAGGAATGGGTACAAAAGGTGCCCACTACCCTGGAAGGTCCAACCCAGACAAACACTTCAGGGAATGAGTTCTCTCTCTTGTTTTATAAATCTCTAAGTAACATCCTCACTTTTGCTTCTCAGTCTGCAAAATTTACTATCTGATCCTTTACAGAGTAAGTTTTCCCAGGCCTGTTCTAAATCAAACTTATAAAGGTCAGTACAAAAGTAACTACCTTTTCCCACGCATCCCTGCAAAAAATAAAAACTGTTTAAGTATCAGCACAAAATTAGTGATGCAGAAACTCCATTAATAAGGCATCTCACTGACAGTCGATTAATTGGATATGCATATTTAAAGTCTGTTTTTATCAAATACAGTGCATATGGTAAAGTTGGTTTCAGATCACTTTCAACATTATGGGCTTTTCATCAGCAAAATGCAAAGGGAAATACCACAACTACCAGGGTTCCTTTCAAAGGGCTGCAGTATTCCACCTTCACAGGGTAATCTGGGCCATTCAACTACATCCAAGAAAATTAGCAATCACCACACTAGCAAGGGTATCCTACTACTTCCTACCAATTTGTGGTTAAGATACCATGTTTTAGTTACAACTACTCTTTTTAGATCATTTTCTTCTGAATATAGGATCTCATTCCAAGAACAATTATTTCCCTGAAAACACATGCAAAAAGAACCCATTTAAATTCATTCATCTAAGAAATGATGGTAGAAGAATGTGCTTTACCAATATAAAGAACCTCTTTGTAGCGTGTTGTCAAAAGACTGTTTAAATGTTTTTTTCCCCACAAATAAAATGTTAAAGACATACTTTTATTTACACTCTAAATTCTAAATGAGTATTTTAATATTCTCTTCCTTCTAGATGACTCCTCTAGCCTCTGATCTGCACTTTATAGATGAAGCTAATGCATTACTAATTGATGCTTTAGTTGACCTTCCTACACAAAAACACAAAGGCAAAAATGTCATTAGGTCTTTTCAGGCTAAGTAAGATTTCTATATTTATTATGTCTTCAACTGTAACATTCACTACTGAGAATAAAATAAAGTAAAATAAAACCATACACACACTTCTTACATGTTTCTTTAGCACAAATACATAAATAAATAAATAAACACAGCTAAAATCAGTGATGACTGCATAACAAGCCTCTCAGAACAGTCGCCATATTGATTACCAGGCTTACAGCAATCAAATCAAACCAAACCAAACTCATTGCCATCAAGCTGATTCCAACTCATATGGACCATCATTGGGTTCCAAGGCTGTAAATCTTTATGGAAGCGGGCTGCCCCATTTTTTTTCTGTGGAGCAGCTGGTGGTGCTAACCACAGACCTTTTGGTTAACAGCCAAATGCCTTAACCACTACACCACCAGAGTTCCTCACATTAGTCAAAAATCCTTGCAATTCACAAGCTACCTTTATGCAATCGTAAGTTAGCCAAACATTCTGAGGAGGAGGTAGAGTGGGAAATAGTTTAAAATACTTTTAAAATAAGAAAGGTGTGAGAAACACTGAATAAAGTAAAAATTGAATCAAAAAACAAAACCAAACCTGTTTCAAATCATAGTGACCCTATAGGACAGAATAGAACTGCCTCAATAAGGTTTCCGAGGCTGTCATCTTTATGGAAGTAGACTGACACATCTTTCTCCCCAAGAGCAGCTAATGGGTCCAAACTGCCACCTTTTGGGTTAGCAGCCAGCCACCTAACAGCTATACTACCAGGACTCCAATAATGATTCAACCTACCATTTAATCAGTAATTGCTACTGAAGTAGGCTTAGCTCTAGGAAATGATAATATTGAAAATCAGTCAACAATGACAATAATAATTACAATAAATCTTAAAAATGGCCAACATTTTTTAAGCATTTGATATATGCCAGATTTCATGCCAGGCATTTTACATGGCTTCACTCCTAGGAAACTCTATGAGAAGGTGTTATTCTCATCTTACAGATGAGTAGTAAATCAGAGTAGAAAATACTAAGTCACTTATTTGTCCAAGACTACAAAACTGGTAGATAGATAAGCAATGCAATGAGCTTGAGTATTCCAATAATCTCCGGATCAAGTATTTAAGCACTATATTTTAGCAGTTCCCATAAAATTGTATGTCCAGAGTTTTTCTTATAGTAAGTCTACAGAGAGGCAGAAACTGATGGGGTTTGATGAAACATAACAAAGATATACTTCAGATGTTTACAAAGGCTGACCCTACTATCATCCATACTTTTGAAGTATTTAGTCATTATTTTGCAAGATGGTATTTGGTGGAATAGGTACACTCTCCTGGGCCCATAACAGTATATGCTCAGTTCCTTAAGGATGAGAGGAAATTTGAATCTGAGTAAAATCCAGTGTTTGTGACTCTGCTTTCTACTTTCTATATATACTCTTCCCAATTCCATGAAGGGTTCAGCAGACAGATAAAGCTCTTTCTCCCAGGATAAGACAAAAAACATCACCCATGGCAATCTAACATGTATAAAAACAGAAGAAAGATCACTTGCACTGGAAGATACCTATCAAGTTATATGTGCAGTCACAGACAACTGTAATAATGGGGATAAACATGGAGTGAAGAAGGCCTTTCTGACCACTGGATAAGGTGTTCTTCCGTACTATAAACTAACTGCCACTGAGTCGGTTGCAATCCATAGAGACCCTATGGGATAGAGTAGAACTGCTCCATAGGGTTTCCAAGGCTGTAAACTCTTATGGTAGCAGACTTCCTCATCTTCCTCCCACAGAGCAGCTAGTGGATTTGAACCACCAGCCTTTTGGTTAGCAGCTGAATGCTTTAACCACTGTGCCTCTAGATCGCCTTTTCCCGTGCTATAAGAGATCATAATCATTTTAAAGTTCAACAGCTTTACTTTTTAAATTGTGATATATGTTTGTAGAAAAGATACACATCTGGTTATAAATTAGATGTTGCTTAGGCCCTTAAACTTCTCACAGCCCATGGGAAGAGGACAGGATACATAAGTAATTATTAGTGATTCATTGCAATACCTGTAACAAGACACCATTTTTAAGCGATATCATAATGATTCAACATATAAAAGAAAAAAAATTAAAAATCAGTACTTCCAATATATAGGACAATCAGAGAAAATTTTAGATGGGAAGCTGTGACTTAATAGAGCATACAAAATAGACAGGAATTTGAAATGGAACACCTCATGTTGACATGCACAGGTATGAAGGCAAAAAATATCTTAAGAAATTAAATTCAGCATTAGTAGGAAATAACATATTGGAAAGGGATATGGTAGGAAGTGTAATTAGGGAGAGCTGAAATAATACACAGGAGCCAGATTTGATATAACATGATAGCTCTCACTTAACAGACATAAAGTATCTTCAGGCACAGAGGACACAGAATAGAGCCTACAACTCAGGTTTTGTGATTCCTACCCTACTGTTCTTTTCACTGTTTAATTCCAACATGACAGTCGTGCTACTAATTGAGCATAGCTACTATGATAGGTAACATGAAGGTACCAGAAGAGCTCAGTCTTTGGAGAAGGATATCATGCTTTGTAAAGTAGAGGGTCAGCAAAAAGGGGAAGACCCTCAATGAGGTGGATTGACACAGTGGCTGAAACAGTGGGCTCAAGTATAACAGGGATTGTAAGCATGGTGCAGGACTGGGCAGTGTTCATTTCTGCTGTACATAGGGTCACTATGAGTTGGAGCCAACTCAACAACCAGGAAAGAAAGTATACAGCATTAAAGGCATTGATCATAACTGCAAATGCAACCTCTTCCAAGAAGCTTTCCCTGACTTCTACCTTCTCCCCAGTCACTCTATGTCATCCTATCAACTAATCACAATCTGAAATAATCTCTAGTTTGTATTTACTTATATATTATTTGTCCTCCTACACTAGAACATAAGCTCCACGAGGGCAGGGCCTTACTCTGCTTGTTCGTGGTTGTTTCCCAAGACCTCCAGAATTCTAAGAACCAGTGAGGCACACTCACACATTTGTTGCTTGAGTGAATGAATGAATGGAAGGAAGAAAGAAAAAGATTAACAGGTCAAGATTTCAGGCAGATTTGTGACCATAAGAAAATCACTTAACTTTTAAGGATCTTATTGGTAAATTGATAAGAGTTAATCTACGGCTTCCAATCTGAGCTTTCATCCCCTACCCTTTCCCCTGCTTCTTATATGTGTATTTTGTATTTTGAGTTTTAGGGTACATTCTTTTGAGAAAAGGACTCATTAGACAAAAAGTTTGAAAGTAACTGAATGAGTTGATTTCAGAGTTGCTTCTGTATCTAAAACTCTCTGCTTCTGGTGTGCCTTTTAACATAATGATTACATAAATACCTGAGTTCTTTTAGCCCAAAAGTCAAAGGAGACCTTAAAAGGGGCTCCATATTTTAAAAATCATTACTGATAATAAGAAGGCAAATAAGTATATAATCTATTCAAGTCAAATTTTAACCAGCATCAATTAGCTATGGCAAAATGCATTAATTAGTCTTCTCTGTCAATTTGCTAGTCAAATATAAATACTTAGGAAAAAAAAATCCAAAGTCAGAATAAAAAGAGAATGAACAGTTTGTGCAGTCTCCAGATAAACATAAATTTTGAATAATTTAATGGTGATTATCTTGAAGAGTTTCTAAATCATTGCTTTAAGAACTCAGCATTAGCCTAAATAGTCTATTGTTTAATGTAAACTGAATCCCCTTAAGGTAGTAACATTTCCATTTACCAGTTTATACAGAAAAGATATGATCAGAAACATAAGGTTGTCCCCACATCAAGTGTATTCTAATGCTTGTGCTGAGTAAACCCCTCAGGCTAATGTACAATGATTGCTCACTGTGGACCTCCAACTGTAACATATATTCCAAAATCACCTTACATCTTACACTCTGAAAGTGAATATAATTCCAATTTACAAGGGCTGAAGAGATTTGAAATGTCAGACATTATGTTTCATTACTGGGGAAAGGGACATAAAAAAATCTGTGACAATTGATGAGAGCTAGTTTAAATGTTTTGTAGTGTGAAGAGCATCAAACATTTTAATTCAGAACTCAGATTACCATCTGCAATCTGATTGGGGAATCCACTCACATTGTAACACACATTGCTCTTTTATACAAATCAGATTAGATCACCCAAACCTCTGCATTCCAGGCAAACTGGCTCAGTTTAAAAAACATCCAATAAACCACTCTATTTCTAAAATAATGGTGATAAAAAATGACACATGGTTAAAAAGAAAGCAGAAACTTCCTTCACTGAGCTGCCAACAAGAGTCACATGGCTCACTTGGACTCGGCTTCTTCCAAATGAGAAAAGGCAGGAAAGGATAAAGCAGCAGCAATGTGATAAGGGATCTGGACACATTAATGATGTTCTGCCATCATTACCTGCCGTGTGGCACCAAAACAATTTAAAACGATCATGTGGTTGTCTTTGCTTACTTATAGACAGAAATTGTCAAACAGCAAGATAAACAACATACGGAGAAAGAAAAACAATCTTTTTACATCATATATTTCACTTTAAAGCCTTTACCTAGTCTCATTTTCCTAAAATATTTCTGTACTGTTGGATTTTTCAAATTATTTAAAGTGTCCCTTTGACTAAAGTATATTTATTTAACCTTGAATTCAATCACACACTTTGGCAGAAAGGAAGATTAACTTATTTGTTCAATAATTATATGGGGAGAACTTAATGTGTCCTGTTGTTGTTGTTGTTATTTGCTGTCAAGTCGGCCACGACTCATAACGACCCCTCATTGGGTTTCCGAGGCAGTATCACTACGGCAATAGGATTGCCCAACCTGCCTTCCGAGGAGTGGCTGGTGGGTTTGAACCGCCAGCCTTCTAGTAATCTGTCCTAGGGACCAATTATTAAAATAGAGGATCAGTTAAAAAAAAAAAAAAACCCTTCAATGAGATAGACTGACAGAGGGGATGCGACAATGGTCTTAAAGATGCCAACAATTGTGAGGATGGTACAGGATTGCACAACATTTGGTTGTGTTACACATAGGATTAAGGGTTCTGGTGGCATCGTGCCTAAGGCATTTGACTGGGCAGTCTACTTCCATAGAGATACCACCTCGGAAACCCAAGGAGGGGGTCACTGTGAGTCAGATTCGACTCGAGGGCAGTGAGGTTTTCTTTCTCTCTCTCTCTCTCTCTCTCTCTCTCTTTATACCTAGGATTATTATGAGTAGTAGCCTGCTTGGAGGCAACCAACAACAAGGCTCTCCACAGAATGGAGAAGATGTCATAAATAAGTCACACAAAAGGTATACAAACTGCCATGTTCACTGCAGTATTTCCTAATACAATAATAAAAATAAAAATTGTAGATGATCAGAAGGGGGTCAGTGAACAGAAGTATACTTTAGACCAAGGAGAGATTCAGCTGAGGCTAATCTTGCAGACACCAGTGATATAAAATACCTGAAATCCTTACAGAAACAATAGAAGACACACACAGAGTAATCCCTCACAGACAACCAGACACTATGGGAGAGAGATCCAATAGAGCTACTAGCTCAGGACCATAGTACTGGGGGACACTGGATGCAATTGGAACAACAAAATACATAAAAGCATTGCTCCACATCCTACATTGGTGAGTAGCGACTGGGGTCTTAAAAGCTTTCAAGAGGCCATCTAAGATGCAGCTAACAGTCTCCTAGCATCAGAAGTGAAGAAAAATGCAAAAAAAAAGCAAAGGCATTTAGAAGCAATCAGCCCTAGGACATGATGGCCCTCAAGACCAGAAGAACTAGATGGTGCCCAGCTACCAATGCCAACCATTCAGGAAAGGATCAAATCTGGAGATCCTGGATAGAGTGGGAGGGAAAATGTGGAACAAAATCCAAAAACACAATAATGACCAGAATCACTGGTCAGATGAAATCTGGTGAGTTTCCCAATACTATGGCCCTGGAATACATTCTGCGCCTGGAATAAAACTCACCCCCAGGCATGGGCTCTCTGCCCAATAGTTAACAAGATGTACATGCAGACCACTCAACCTAGGATGACACACCCACATACTCTATGGTAATACATCCCTTAGAGCAATAGACCATGGGACACCAGAGGACCAACATTCAAACTGAGGAAATGCAGGACAAACAAGAGTGCATAAATATGAGGGGCACAGGGGGAGGGTTACAGGGTAGGGAGGGGAGGAGCCTGGGTTAGGGTTGGGCATGGCGAATGGGGAATGAAACTAAATGTACGTGTTATGTTGAATGTAAAACAAGCTCTTAAAATTAAAAAAAAGAAAAAAATTGTAGAGAATAGCTGGGAAGGACTTAAAAGATAATAGGCATCTTCCTATCTTCCTTCCTTCCTTCTTTACTTCCTCCCTTCCTTCCCTCCTTCCTTTTCTTTCTTCCTACCTTCCTTTCTAATAAACCAGGAAAGAGTTTTTTTAAATCACCTATGTATTGCTAGCATTTCATAGATGGCCTAGAACCTAATAAGTGATCAGTAAATAAGAAATAGTGTGGGACTAAATTACATCGAGAGCTCAAATTCAGTATGTCCAGTTTGACAGCCACTAGTCACATGTAGCTCCTGAACACCTGAACTACAGCTCACCTGGATTTCAATGTGCTCTGAGTATAAAATGCCCACTGGATTCCTAAAACATAGTACAAAAAAAGAATATAAAAATACTTAATGATGTTTTCACAATGATTATCTGGTAAGATGATAATATTTTTGGTATAATGGGTTAGAGAGAATGCATAATTAAAATTAATTTTATCTGTTCTTATTTTCGTAATGTGGTTTACTTGAAAATTTAAAGTGATCTGTATGTCTCTATTTAATTTTTATTGGACAGCACTTTTTAGCAGATGCTCATATGGCTAATGTGGCAAAGTTAATGACAACATCTAAGTCTGCTACTTTCCAGCCTCATGGAAAAACTCTTAGCAATGGGAATCTTATTATCTGTGATATTAAAAAGTCCAAATAATCAGTGTTGTAAAATAGGCATAATCCATAATCTCCAACATGCTGAAACACAGCATGCTTTCACATTCTTAGAGTTCAAATAATCCATCCAGACAGAGATACAAATAAATAAGTTAGAAATAGGCACAGGCTATAATATGGAGAACCACACTAGTAAATAATGAAGCAAAGGTGGAGAACCTGTCATTAAGCAGTTATATAATTTTAAGGAAGAAACAAAAGCTCCAGTCTGACCTCATCCAGCATTATGAAAATCAATTTAAGAATAACAATATGCCGCCTAACAAATTCATTCTCATTTTTTTTCTACTGGTTTCAGAACTTGGTTTTATTTCAGTATAGACTTCCATAAGGCATGCAAAGAGAAGTATACACATATACATGCATGTACACATAC
>NW_006921705.1:4575332-4576512 GCF_000298275.1 Orycteropus afer afer
GTTCAAACCCACCAGCCACTCCTCGGAAGGAAGATGGGCCAATCTACTTCTGTAGTGAGACCACCTCAGAAACGCAAGGAGGGGTCGCTATGTGCCAACTCGATGGCCCATAACAACAACAACATCTTCTATAAAATCCATACCTCCTCCTGTTAAAAGTAGTACACATACAGACAAGGCCATGTGTTCCACAGAACATACAAAACAGAGGAAACTTTACAGCTCTTTCCACCCCTTTTAATTTTCATAGTTGTTTTCCATTCATCCAAGATTTTATCTGGAAAACAAAATTTATACTATCCCACATTTACCTACCCTTTTATTCAACCACCAAAATTTTTCACAATCAACTTTTATTTATTGATTTTAACATCTTTTCACTCCACTTATATTAAACAACATGCAATCTGGGACCACTCAATAATTTTTATTTCCTTAGGTTTCAATTGGTGCTAATAAGTTGCAACAAAATTAATAAAATATCTGGTCACTTTTATTGAGTCACTAATCAAATAAAAGCATTGGGCAAGGAAGTAAGACAGGTAGAAGAATGAAGACATGGCTCCTTGTCAAAGGTAATTTACAATTTAGCTTATTGAAACTTAAGATGGTAAGCTCAGGAACTATTTTCACATACTTGAAGGCTATCTTGACACTTGACCAAAAGTAGACAGTAAGCATTGCTAACCTCTCTAACTTAAGACATATGCAGCTACTTCAGCTCAGTTGTTTAGAGTTACATCAATTCATTATCATCAGCATGAATGCCATGTGGTTATAACAATTTTAGGGGTATCTTCTTTCTAGATCTTTCCATCAACTTTGTTTTATTATTTTGACCCATATATATAAATAATTTTAGCAAACAAAATGGCCACAGCCACTACCCTGAGGGAGCAAGTAGCTGGACCTGTGGGCTCAGGACCATGGTTGCAGGGGACATCAAGCTCAACGGGTATAACATACTACACAAAACGTTTTTCCACATCCTATTTTGTTGAGTAGCAACGGTGGTCTTAAAACCCTGCAGGCAGTCATCTAGATGCAATGATGGGTCTCTCCTTGTCCAGAGCAAAGAAGAATGAAGAAAACTAAAGATGCATGGAAACAATCAGTCTAAGGGACTAATAGACCATGTGCTCCTCAGCCTATATGATCATGAGGCCGGAAGAACAAGTAG
>NW_006921705.1:4576842-4578879 GCF_000298275.1 Orycteropus afer afer
CTTGTGGTGGGGTGGGGTGGGGCATGCAGAATACATGGGAGGGAAGGCCACAAGAAAAGAGGTAACTACAAGGAGGAAGTGGGAAGAGAGCTGTTACACTGAGGGGAATTGCAGTCAATGTCATGAAACAAAATGTGTATGAAATTCTGTATGGAAAATGGATTTGATCTGTAAACTTTTACCTAAACCACAATAAATTTTTTTTTTTAAATTGGAAAAATCTAATTTTTATTAAAATTTCCATTTGTAATATGTCTCTCATTGGTTTCCTATAAAACCTTAGTCTTTTGTGGAATATCAGAATGATTCATTGTGTATATATATTAAACAGAATGGAAAAATAAATAAATATATAAATAACAATTCTCACACCTCTATTACTTTCTGTAAGATCATACATACTGCTGTAGACCCTGTACTTTTCTTGTATCCGTTATTGATTTCCTTGCCACAGTACCCTGAGGGAGTTGGCAATACTCTGTAAATAGTGAATTTCTCTGTCAAGTCTTTTCCCCTGGAAAAACTGACAAATGAACAATCCAAGAAACAGTAGCTTTACTCAACACCATTTAAAACAGAGTTCGAAAAAAATATGAGATATGCTAAGGTCAAGATCCAGTACTCTTACATATTCTATTCCATTTTAGTCAAAACAGATCACTACCCACATTACAAATACTATTCTCAACAATGGGTCCTTGAAAACTGTTACAGCCACAAAAAGTTGCCAGGGGTGATAGAATACCATGTTATTGATAAGGAGAATGACGGAAATGAGGCACCATACAAATATTCTCTAATTTACAGACTTAAGATTAATAGTTTGCCAATTATGAATCAGGAGCCCTGGTGACACAGTGATTAAAGCGCTTGGTTGCTAACTTAAAGGTTGACTATTTGAACCCACCAGCCACTCTGCGGGACAGAGATGCAGCAGTCTGCCTCTGTGAAGATTTACAGCCTTAGAAACCCTAAGGGCAGTTCTACTCTCCTAGCCAGGGTGGCTAGGAGTCAGAACCACTTGATGGCCGTGAGTTGATTTTGGTCAAAACAATGAATTCTTAATTTCTTAAAATGAGGTTGTAGGGGCAAATATTTTTGAGTTTGTCTGTACTAACAAAATTACAATGTTTTTCAAAACCCTGCAAGTTTTTAAACCCTCTAAGTTTAAAACCAAAAAGAAAATATATATGTGCTAGGATGAGAGTAGATTTGAAAGGAAATTTACAAAGTCCTATTTTTGCTAGGCAAGATAAGTCCCATTTAAAAAAATGCTAATGCATTCAAAGCTTGGTATGGGGACAACAAACGCCCTTTCTGCTACCAGGTAAGTAAGCAATCTGCACAGCTGAATAAGCCTTCATTTTTCATACATTGTACAGAGCAAACATAGACTGCTTGCTACAGCCTGCTGCTGCTGTACGAACAGCACTGTCCACTGCTAGCTGTTAATTCTGCTTAAAGAAGACTTTAGGGTCTCCTCTCCAAAAGGGCATTTGAAAAGCAATTTAAAAAACTAGCTGTGGTGTTTGCTTTTAGTTTATCCTTTTCCCTAGCTTTCAAATCATCAAGTTGATTATTGCTTTAAAGGTATTCCGTGCTTAGAAAACAGAGATAACGCTGTTCAAAAGAGTCAAATGAAGAAAAATACCACATTGGACATCTCCAATACCTTAAAAATGACTCCACTAATCTATTGAAGAGGACCCTAGTGGCACAGTGGGTAAGCACTCACCTGCTAACTGAAAGGCCAGAAGTTTGAACTTATCAGCTATTCTGTGGGAGAAAGATGTGGCAGTCTTCTTCCATAAAGGTTCAAAGCCTTGGAAATCCTACAGGGCAGTCCCACTCTGTTCTATAAGGTTGCTAGGAATTGGAATTGATTCAACCACACTGAGTAATCTACTGTAAAACAAAGATCTGGATCGAAATTATGAGTAGTCAATGGTAGGTCTGTACTGTTTCAGGGGGTGGAGGACAGGAAAAAGGAAGCAGATGTTCAGACACTCTTTGCTTTCTCCACTCTTCCAAACTGCC
>NW_006921705.1:4579599-4581295 GCF_000298275.1 Orycteropus afer afer
GTATCTCGACAGGCGTGGTGATCTACTTCCAAAATATCTACCACTGAAAACCTAAAGAGCATAGTCTACTGTGACAAATAGGATAGTCACGAGTCAGAACTAATTTATTGTCAACGGTTAGGATTTTGTTTGAGCTAATATAATGAAAAATTATTAGTTCTTCCTCCTATCTCAGGTTACATTTCATGGGGAGAAAAAAGCATTTCTTGGACCTGTAATAACTGTAGTATGTCATTCAAGGAGAAGGGAAGGAGATGTTAAAAGGGAGTGACATCAGAAGGAAAAAAACCCAAACACCTGACGGATTCACTGAAAAGTGTGTTAATTTATTATTATATCCATTCATTCAACTATTATTTTTTAAGTATCGACCCCATGTTAGAGATTGTGCTTGGCATGAGTAATAAACTGCTCAGTGAAAGGAAACATAGCTCTTCTCCTCAAACATCTTAAAATTTAGTGAAGGAACAGAAATTAGTCAAATAGTGACACAATAAAGGGAAAATACAAAATAATGTAAGTGCTAATAGTAGCAATATGTGTTACCATGAGAGTATGTTAAAAAAAATCTATTCAGGAAAGTCAGGGAATGCTTTCCTGGTAAGTGATAACTGAGCCAAGATAAAATAAATATGAGATGATATAGACACTTTTTGAAAAAATTAACTTTCCAAAATTAATCTAGATCACCAATGGAGTCTATGATATCTATGAGATTTTATTATCACACATGCAGGAGCACTGGCTCATTCCATAACTCAAAATCATTTGCAAACTCAAGGCACTTAACAAGATCACGTAATTATTTTCAATTCAAGTTTTCTAATTACATATTCCATGCCCTTTTACCTGAATAGATCAAGAAACCAAAGATGTCCTGCAGTTACTCCAGCTGTATATTCACTTGACAGGATGGACATAAAGTCTAGAAATACACCATGTTTGATCATTTAAGTGATCAATAGATGCTTTATTTTATGGGCTAGAGGAAGTCATGTGAATAGTCCTAATTAGAGAACATACCACCTCACTAGCCCAGAGTGGCACATGACTGGTTAGATGATAATTTCCAAAACTGGATTGGATTAGATGACTTGGCTGTGCTGATTGGGATAAAGACTAAGGATTATTTAGTGAAATCTGAAGCAATATCATTTGAGACCACATCTCACAAATGCATGCAGAGATTGATGGAAACACATTGCTAATGCATCATGAGCATTATAATTTTTCATGTTGCACTGAATTATGCATTGATAGTATGGGGCAGCATACTGAACATAATATATACTGTGATATAATATTTTGATGTGAAGGTTTACATTTTTCTTTGAGGTTACCTTGTGATTTAAAATTTTTCTTCCCAAGTTTAGAACAGTCCATTCTATCTTGCAGTTGTCTTGACTTCTCTACCATTTAAAAGTTCTCTAACTATACAACCTTTTCCCTCTTTTTGATTTGTATTGTCTTCATTTGTTAATTGATGCCTCTGGTTTCCTGTTTACAATCTTGTAGGGTCATTTACTTTGGATACTTCCATAACTGGGCTGGTTTCTGGCTTACTTCATCATGTGTGTTAATGGTTGGTTGTTGTTTGCTGTTGTTGGTTGTCTGTCCAAAGGACTGCCTTTAGCATTTCTTGTAAGGTTGGTCTGATTTTAACAAATTCCTTTAATTTCTGCTTATCTGGAAATCT
>NW_006921705.1:4583305-4585477 GCF_000298275.1 Orycteropus afer afer
CACCTGCATCTGAATCATTTAAGATGCTTGTTAAAAATGGAGATTCTAGGACTCTACTCTAAGTCTATTCAATCAGCAGTTTGAGAGCCATGCTGAATCCTCAGCTCTAGCTCATCTCAGTCAGTCCTGGCCACAGTTGGCAGGAACCTGAGGTAAAATCAGCTGGTAGAACCTGGAATTATACTTGGTCCTCTGTCTACCCAGTGAGTTGCTTATTTGCCCAGTTTCTAGAACTGAACTTCTGCCTTGGTCCCTGACTAACACTCCAGTTTTTTCCTCAGAAGACGGTCTCTTGCTTGTCAGTCAGGAAGAGTTCTAGGTTCCCAAATAAGCATCCTAATTCTTAGCCACTGTATGTCCCTAGAAGTTGTACTCTGTCCATTACATCTCTTGACAACTTCTATGAAAAAGTTAGAAGCACAGCTCTGCTCTGAATTAGTTAGATCTTGCAAAACATTACTGATTTGTTATCTAGTCCCTTACCAATCAAAAGGAGCTCTGGCTGCATAGTGCCTAAGGCAAATGCTTAATAACCAACACCCAAAAACAAAACCAAACCCACTGCCGTAGAGTTGTATCCGACTCATAGCGACCCCTCCTTGGGTTTCCAAGGCAGTTATCCGAGGAGTGGCTGGTGGGTTTGAACCGCCTGTCTTCTGGTTAGCAGTCAAGTAGTTATTAATTCAAGCTTGGAAGTAAGGTCTACTTTTGTCATCAACATATATTATTTCTTTCTTAATGAACATTAGTATTTCTTTTGAAGACAATCTACCATATATCTGACTGATAACCAAAAGGTTGGTGGCTCCAAGCCATCAACCACTCTGCAGAAGGAAGACTGGACAATCTATTTCCATAATGATTTACCGCCTCGGAAAGCCAAAGAGGGTCACTATGAGTTGGAATCAACTCAATGGCAGTGAGTTTAGTTTGGTTTGGTTTTACTAATCAAAGTGTTATCCACAGATAGGTAGCATTGACATCAAATTGGGCATTTGTAGAATCTCAAACTAGTTCAAACCTACTGTGCCAGGCTGATAGTGGTTCTCAAAGACATGTCCAAGCCCTAATCCCTGGATCCTGTGAATGTTACTTTATATGGTAAAATGTTTTCCAATGTAATTTCATTAAGGATCTTGAGATTATACTTAATTTTATCCAAATGAGCTCTAAATTCAATCACCGATGTCCTATAAGAGAGATGAAGAAGGAGATTATATGCACAGAAGAGGAGAAGGTAGCATGAAGGCAGAGACAGGAATTGGAGTTATGCAAGCATACAAAGGAATGCCAGCAACCACCAGAAATAGAAGAGGTAAAGAACAGATTCTCTACTAGATCCTCGGAAGGGAGTGTGCTCCAGACATCATCATCATTTTAGTGAGTGAAACTGATGTTGAACTTGGGGCCTCAAGAACCATGAGAAAATAAATCACTGATGTTTTAAGCCACCTAATTGGTGGTAATTTTCTTACACTAAAAATAGGCTAATACACCAACTGAATCAGATCTGCATGTTAACAAGATTCACAAGTGACTGATACACATTGAAATTTGAGAATCACTGACCTAGACATATTAGAACTACAGATCAAATATGTTTACCCCACCTCCTTGGCCTATTTAATCTGAAGGGACAACTTTTCTCACAGGGATCCATCTACACATGGGTTAGTTTTCTAACCCAGTTTTATGTTAATTCCAGTTCCTACCTGATGACCACTTGAATGCAAACATAATAGCAGCTGATCTCCCCTGAAATACAAGGAAGCAAATGCTTAACATATTAAAACCAACAATTAGTTAACTAATTCAAGCTTGGAAGCAGGTCTAATTTTGTCATCAACATATATTGTTTCTTTCTTAACAAACATTAGCATTTCTTATGAAGGCAATCTACCATGCATTAGAGGAATTCATTACCATTAGGTTTCAATGTACTCTGTATAAACGCTTTAGTGTTACTATAACAGTTAGTAGGATACATTACATTAGAAGAGATCTCCAAAATCCTGGTATTCTCTTTAAAGATTTTTTTTTTAAAGGAAAGAAAGAAAGAAACCAGGGCATTCTTTTGCTTAAATTATCCATAAACTCTCTTAAATTAAAACAGTAATTTCCTGATAAAAGTACACGATATTAATCTGCATGTGTGCATAATGCTGACATCAA
>NW_006921705.1:4587177-4588004 GCF_000298275.1 Orycteropus afer afer
CTTATCAACTTCATCAATAAGCAAGAATTGATTGTGGTACTATGATGCAGTTAGTAGCTCTGAGCTATATGGAGGGAGGTGTAAGAAATGATGAAGAATACAGTCCTTGCTCTCAAAGATTCTACCTTCTAATGTAGGAGTTGAAAATAAATCCACAGAAAGAAGGAGAGAACATTAAGTCCCACTTGTGCACTGTAACAGGAGCAAACGTGTTTCTTTAATTGCAGCAACTCACCAAATCATTCAAGGTAAAGGTCTGAAGGCTTTACTTCAGTTTTATCTTATCATTCAATCTTTTCAGCAATTTTTAATAGAGAAAAGGGCAGACTCTTTTGATTTCCTCAAACCTTATTTTATTTCAACTCTAACCTTCAATCAAATGAGAAAAATATTTCTATTCAATTTTTCCCAGTTTGTGTCCTTTCCCAAGAGCCTGCAGCTACAATAAGATGTTTCTTTGCAGACTAGCCTCTTGGTAGAACTCTCCAACAGATTGTACTGTACTAATTAAAATTAACAAGGCAAATTGGAAGCTATATTGGAATATGTTTTCCTCCCTAATAAGGGGAATAGAGGTTGCTGGGTTCCTGTTCTTTAATTTGCTTACGATCTTAAAAGGTGCCTGTTGTATGTGAAATGAAAGCATGTACCTGACCCAAGCAACGCAACCTAATACAATTTCATGGGTATATTTAATTACTGAGCTTCCTAATTACAAAATCAAAAATATTTTTCATGAGTGGGAACTTCTGGATCTTTTTTTCTCCCTCTAATTGAAAGTCAAGTTATCAGTGCAACTGTGCACCTAAACAAGTATTTTAATGGGA
>NW_006921705.1:4589054-4590459 GCF_000298275.1 Orycteropus afer afer
TTTACCTCTGTTGAAACATTAACCATTTTGCATTTTAAAAATCAATATTCAGTACACATCCTAACTTTAAGTGATTTCAGGGCTAGCAACTGTATGTCCCCACGTTCCTGGCACCTAGCAATGTTTGACAGAGTAAGTTTTGAAGGATGAACTAAAGTATTTCCTTTCCTTATTTCTGTGTAATTTCTTAAAGGAAGGCCAACACCACACCTACGCTTTCATGTCTAAGTGTTGGGTTATACAAAGGCAACAAGAGAAAATCGCAATGCCTAGAGTGTTCACAAAGGCAAAATCAGCCCTAAAATTAACACACATGCCAAGCTCTATAAACCTTTTGTGTCTGGTGACACAGCTTTCAATTCCAGCTTCGCACCCAGAGTGCTGACAGATAGATACAATGGCTGAGTAGTATTATAGTGAGGAGAATGCATTTTACTAATGCATTAAACAAGTGCAGCATTTTTATGCCAAGCAATTAGTTTTTGGCAAGGAAATTCCTTTGTATAAAGCAGAACTCTTTTTGCCTTGGTGACAGATAATTTTCTTCATTGGAGTAAAATATTCTTTTCATAATCTAAATGTTTGGGGAGTATATCAACGTAAAAAGAACAATAATACCCTCTTTATATAGCTTGTAACAATACAAAGGATGACACATGGGAGGGAAGGAAAACTTTCCACAGGGTCCCAGGGCTTCGATTCTATTCTACAATTGCTACGCATTCTCAAAAACGGGATTAGGGGATAACCTCCTCAAGCCTCAATTGCATCATTTGTGAAATGAAAAGACAGAGAAGGAAAGGTAATCGCTAATTGCTGACTTTCTGGTCTCCTACACAAACTTGAAGGAGCTCTGGTGGTGCAGTGGTTAAAGCATTCATGTGATAACCAAAACCAGTTCAAACCACCAGCCACTCTGTGGGACAGAGATGGGGCAGTCTGGTTCCATAAACATTCACAGCCTTGGAAACCCTTCGGGCAGTTCTGCTCCATCTTCTTAAGTGGCTAAGGGTCAGAATCCACTCCAAATCAGTGGGCTTGGTTTTGGAAACAAACCAGGATCTGTAATTTTGACCTCCTGGAAGTATTTATGACAGATGCTACCAATAAAATAAATTCTCAGTATTAGTCACAACTATGTTGGACTGATCACCACCACTCAGAAAAAAATCACAGAAAAACAGGGTTCTTAAAGGCTGTGCGAATTCACGTCACCTACCCTCTCACACCAAGGAGTTCTGGTGGTGTACTGACGAAGGCACCTGACTGCTAACCAGAAGGTTGGCAATTCAAACCCACCAGCCACTCCTTGGAAGGAAGGTTGAGCAATCCACTTACTTAGCAATACCGCCTGGGAAAACCAAGGAAGGGTGGCTACGAGTCGGATATGACTCAATGGCAGTGA
>NW_006921705.1:4594769-4624746 GCF_000298275.1 Orycteropus afer afer
ATTAGCAAAGCTAATAAAATTTGGTATTCTAAAAATCTCTGTTAAATACTGAAAGGAAAACAAAAGAGAAATTATATCACTGAGGGACACACACACACACACACACACACACACACACATGATCTCAAGGCAGTTTACAAAGATGAAAAGGACAAGTTTCTAATCCAGTAATTACTTGTAATTCGGTCAAGTTCCAAAAGCTGGGAACAGATTCCTAGTATATTTTTGCTTTCTTGGCCCTTCCTCTACATGGCATATGGATGGAGTCACATATATACGTCTTCCTTTCTTTTCTACAGTCAAAAGAGCCAAAGACAATCTTCCTAGACATCCGCAAGATACTATGTTCCCAAGATAACGCTGGGGGAAAATCTTTCCTACTGCAACCAGTTTAGGTGCCACCAACCAGTCATGAATGACTGTTCTTTCTCTGATTTACATTAAACTCCACCCCTTTCAAGACTTACTCTGCTGATTCATCTTACTTCTTACCTCAACACACATATTCAGAAACATACATAAGACAAAATACAATTAGAGAATGTGCCCAGTTGAGGACTAAAATATAACTCTAGATTAATGAATCACCTCAGGAATTCATCTTATTCCCATTTCTTCTTTTATGATCATTTCATCATCTTACTACAAGTTCTTATTACCCTTTGCCTGAATAGCTACAGTAGCACTGTAATTAATTTCTCCCAATTCCAATGCCTTCCTCACCATTCTTAAATTAACTCTTTAGAACATCAGTTTCAGAGATGTGACTCATGTTTATAAGTCTTCAGTGGCTCTCTATAAAAAAGTCAAAAATAAGTACTTTCCCACATTGGCATTCAGAGCTTCCACAATACATCTCTCACCTGCCTTTTCTGCTTGTTTTCTAGTTCCCTATCCTAAGCCACTCCTCAGAAGGAAGATGGGGCAATCTACTTCCGTAGGGATACTGCCTTGGAAACCCAAGGAGAGTCGCTATGAGTTGAGTCTGACTCCATGGCACATTACAACAACAACAATATACTACGTCAGGAGCTCTGGTGGTGTAGTGCCTAAGGCATTTGACTGCTAACCAGAACGATGGGAGTTCAAACCCAGCAGTCACTCCATGGAAGGAAGACTGCGCAATCTACTTCCATAAAGATTTACCCCCTCAGAAACCCAAATGGGGTCGCTGTGAGTCGGAATCAACTGTATGTCAGTGAGTTTGGTTTTTGGTTCAGTTATACTGGATCAAGTGGAGAATTTACTTGTATTTAAAAGAAAATTTCCTTTCCTACCTTTCAGTCTTTGCTCATGTTATTCCCTCTAAAAGGACTGGTTTTCTGTATTTCTGACACTGGTCTTATGAAGCTTCCTTAAGTAGTTATAAAACATCTGTAGATAATATTAAAGCTAAGACTGTTAGTTTGGAATTAATGAAGCAAAACACCATTCAGAGAACATTCAGATGAGACCCACAATGGGAACAGATTTTTGGGTAATTTTATAACTTCACCAAAATATTTTACAAACATGCATCAATTTTTACATATTATTTTTGAAAGTAAGGCACTGGACCTATATTTAATCCGTCCTAATTCATTTTTCAATAAGCTGCCCTTTGGAAAGAAAACTGAAGTGATAACAAGGAAGGAGGGAGTAGTCAAGGAAAGAAGAAAAAAGAAGTTCATCTGAATTTCACTGTTGGCACTTCTTATTTTTTTAATTATTGTTTGACTTCCCTATTAGTTTATTATCTTCTTGAAGACAGAGACTAGGTATTCTTCACTTTTGATTACTACATTTTATAATGCACTTGGCTAATAAGACCCATTTTCTCATGTATTATTCTTAGGGTTGTAGGGTAAACAATGAAATAAAGAAAACTAATAACAAAACTAACAAAATCCTCTCTAAACACCCACAATAAACCGTCTTTGTATACTACCCCTCACTAACTATCTTCTTATCTCACATTGTGCATTTACAACAACAATAAAAAATTACTGTCTGATTATTTTACACATTAACAATGTACATCTGACAGTAATGAAAATAATGCTGGCTGTGATAGTTAAGGTTATGTGTCAACTGGGCTTAGCCATGATTCTCAGTAGTTTGAAAGTGATGTAACGATGTAATTTAGCACACTTATGTAATGATAAGAACATTATACATGAAGAAAGCAAAAGGTCATTAAAAATAAAGGAAAGGAAGAAAAGGCCAAAACAGATATCAGAAGAGACTTTGAAACTTGCTTTTGAATGGAGAGTAGCTAAAGTGATCAGAAGAAATGATGAGGGAAAAAAAAAAGAGCTAAACAGAATATTTCAAAGAGCAGCTCAAGAAGACAAAGTAAAGTATTACAATGAAATGTGCAAAGACCTGAAGTTAGAAAACCAAAAATAATTCTTGGCATTTCTGAAGTTGAAAGAACTGAAGAAAAAATTCAAGATTCAAGTTACAATACTGAAACATTCTGTGGGCAAAATATTTAATGATGCAGGAAGCCTCAGAAGAAGATGGAAGGAATACACAGTCACTGTACCAAAAAGAACTGGCCAACATTTAAGAATTTTAGGTGGTAGCATATGACCAACAACCAATGGTTTTCAAGGAAGAAGTCTAAGCTGCACTGAGGATACTGACAAAAAACAAGGTTCCAGGAATTGAAGAATACCAATGGAGATGTTTCAACAAAGGATGCAGCACTGCAGGGGCTCACTTATTTATGGCAAGAAATTTGGAAGATAGCTACTTGGTCAACTGACTGGAAGAGATCCATGTTTATGCCCAGTCCAAAGCAAGGTGATCCAACAGAATGTGGAAATTATCAAACAATATCATTAATATCACACACAAGTAAATTTTTGGTGAAAATAATTAAAAATGATTGCAGTAGTATATTGACTGGGAACTGCCAAAAATTTAAGCCAGAGTCAGAAGAGGAAGTGGAATGAAGTAGATCATTGCTGATGTCAGATGAATCTTAGATGAAAAAAAAGAATACCAGAAAGATGTTTACCTGTGTTGTATTAACTATGCAAAGACATTAACAAATTATGGGTAACATTGTGAAGAATGGAATCTGTAACAGTTAATTGTGCTCACAAGAAACCTAGACACAGACCAAGAAGTAGTCATTTGAACAGAACAAGTAGATACTGCATGATTTCAAATCAGGAAAGGTGTGTGTCAGGGTTACATCCTTTCACCATACTTATTCAATCTGTATGATGTGCAAATAATCTGACAAACCGGACTATATGAAGAAGAATGTAGCATCAGGACTGGAAAACTCATTAACAACCAGTAATATGAAGATAACAAAACCTTACTTGCTGAATATGAAGAAGGCTTGATGCACTTACTGATGATGATCAAAGACTGCAGTCTTCAGTATGGATAACATCTCAATGTAAAGAAAACAAAAATCCGCACAACTGTACCAATAAACAACATCACGATAAATGGTAAAAAGACTGAAGTTGTCAAGGATTTAATTTTACTTGAATCCACAGTCAACACCCATGAAAGTAGCTGTCAAAAAATCAGATGATGTATTGGCCTGGGCAAATCTACTACAGAAGATCCCTTTAAAGTGTTAAAGAGTAAAGAGTAAAGATATCACTTTGAAGGCTAAAGTTCTCCTGATGAAAGCCATGGTATTTTTAATATCCTCATATGCTTGCGTAAGCTAGACAATAAATAAGGACGACTAAAAAATAATTGACGTCTCTGAATTGTGGTGTTGGTGAAGAATACTGAAAACACCATGGACTGCTCAAACAAACAAATCTGTCTTAGAAGAAGTACAGCCAGAATGTTCCTTAGAAGAGAGAATGGCCACACTTCATCTCACATAATTTGGCCATGTTGTCAGAAGGTATCAGTCCCTGGAAGAGGATACCATACTTTGTAAAGTAGATCAGCTAAAGAGGGGAAGACCCTCAATGAGATGGATTAACACAGTGTTTGCAATGATGGGGTCAGAGCAAGGATTGTGAAGATGGCGCAACACTGGGCAGTGTTTTGTTCTGTGGTACACAGGGTCACTATCAGTTGGAACTGAGTTAATGACATCTAAAAACAGCAGCAATATGATGATGTAGTTGTCCTCTATTCTGGGAGAATGTGGTCGTCCTCCATTGTTGCATAAAGACAACTTTTGCCTGCTGACTGGGTCTTTGGAGCCTAAGAATGTCCATAAGTGAGGAGTGGGTGTATATGATTGCTATTATAGCAGGATTTTCTTTTTGATCTAACCTTCCAACACAAATCTACCGCCATTAAGTAGACTCTGACTCACAGAGACTTCCATTGGGTTTCCAAGGCGGTAAATCTTTGTTGAAGTAGATTGCCTCATCTTCTTTCCATGGAGTGGCTGGTGGGTTTGAACTGCCAACATTCTGGTTAGCAGTCACATAGCTTAGACACTGTGCCACTAGAGCTCTTTGTTTTTGATCTAGCAGGTATCATAATATTACAGAAAATAGAGAGGATTTAGAAAGAGAAGGAGGAGCCCATGGCAGTGCAGTGGTTAAGCTCTTGGCTGCTAACCAAAAATGGTTGGTTCAAACTCATCAGCCACTCTGCAGAAGAAAGCTATTGCAGTCTGCTTTACTAAATATTATGTTATTGGAAACCCAAAGTGGGGTGTTCTACTGTGTCCTGTAGGGTCACTATGAGTCAGAATTGACTGAATGGCAATGGGTTCAGAGTTTCTTTCTTTTTCCTCTTTTGTTTAGAAACAGAAGCCTAAATTCTAATTCTTAGCCATTTCCTAGCTGAGCAAATTGTTTCCCTTCTCTGAACTTCAATTTCCTCAGCTGTGAAAAGTGCAAAGCTAAACCTATTTTGCAAATGATTATTAGAATGAAAATAGGAAAACATATGAACATGTGTAACTAAAATGCTTTAAACACTCATCAGTGGTTTGTTCCATTATTCCTTTCCCTGCCTCACCCCTTTCCCCATAGGCATTCCATATATATTGACTGTATAGAATTTATTGAGTGTTAACTATTCATAGAATTATATATGGCTTAACAGGATCTCCTGCACATAAAAGAATATTCCATCTTAGAGAAATAACTAAATAAGAATAAACTTTAAGAAATGATGATCAACATGTAGGTGCTTTCTGACTCAGTGGGGCATACTATGAGACTAGAGATCTGTAGAACTTGGTATAAATAACCAACTCTAGGGCATTTCCTATCACGTATTAGTCATACTACATAAAGTGGAAACTTAATTATATACTGTATTCTTTTTAGATGGTCTTATAAGGTAAGTCTTATCCTTCCAACTAGACTGTAAACTTTTTGAATATAGACACCTAGTAGTCTGGAGTGCATGTAAGGCCCTGGCACAAAGTGTCTCAGAGGTAGGCATTTAAAATTACTTCAGTTAATTGACTGACATCCACAGAAGAATTCTATTCAAAATAAAAGGGTATTGTAATGGATTTGGCAAATGAGATACAAACCATTACCATGAGTTACTCTGAGGTTCAACAGTTATTAAAGCAATAATTGAAACAAAGTAATTAATGGAAACCAATTATTTCTCCCAAAATACCTGAAGATGTTACTTCCTTGTGAAAATAAAGGGAAATTGAGGTCATTTATCTACAAAGTCTGATGAAGTACTAGAGTGTGGGACAGAATATATTCTGTGGGTTCTAGTTCTTACTCTACTATAATTTACATCTCATCCAGAGACTTGTAAAGCCCTACCTAACCATGAATCTCCTATCAGAAAAGAGAGTGAGAAAACACTTAGGTTTCCTTAAATGTTATACAATATACCACACCATTAAATACTGTGAATTAATCCTATAAAAAATGAAAGCTTCACTGAAAATTTAGTTTGCCTGCGCCCCATTATGGTATATGTGCAAACCCTAAGGGTACTTGAGGAATAATTTATCCTACTCACATTACAATGATTTTCTGCTTCAGTTAGCACTTTTCCAGTAATTATTTCAAAATTAACTTGACATTTGCTCATGAAATTTTAAGCCACTGAAGACTAGGGTAAATGGCATATTCTGTGCAGTATGTTGCACTGAAGGAAAACCAATTTTATTATCGCTCTTGTTTTCCCTGCATCTCTATTTCCTCCTATTTGAAAGTATGTTAGATACACATATTTTAGCTCCTTTTGAGCAAGAAGACTGTCAATGGTACCATAGTGTGTGGTCAACTTTGTGTCTGTGACGGTAGCTGGCACGATTACTTAGAAGTACACACATACGCACACAAATTGATGGGAAATTAGGCACGACCCAAAACATATACTGGGCAAACACAATTTATGACACTGTCCTAGTCCTTTTAAATAATTTCCACAATTATATATTGAGCACCTAGAAGGTATCAAGCATTGTTCTGGGTGCTGTGCATACAGCACGAACAAGGTTCATTAATCTTTGCTCTCATGAAAGTTATTATTTTCCTGGACAGGTGATGTTGGTTTAGGTAGAGAACAAATGAGTACTAAGAAAATAAAAATAACTTTAGTTATTAATCAGTGCTATAAGAAACCTGAAAGAGCATGGTATGACAAACAGTGACTACTGTGTTCTTTATATAATGTGGTTAAAGGAAGACCTCTTTTAAGGCATGATAACTAAACTTAGAAATGAATAATAGGGAGCTAACATGAGAAGGCTCCAGAAGGCCCATTCTAGGAATCTTAAATACAAAGAGCCTTGAAGCAAGGGAGGAGGAGCAAGAGAAACCAGTAAGTGGTAGGGAGGGAGAGAATACATAGAGAGTCAGAAATAATGGTGGAGATTTTATTTTGAACACAATCAAAGCCTTAGAAGGGTTTTAAGATGATTTAAGGAAATGTGGTACCTGATTAATATTTTAAAAAGTTGTTCTGCCTGCTACGGAAAGACTAACTGAAAGTTTGCCATTCAAGTCCACCCCAAGGTACTTTGAAAGAAAGACATGGTGATCTTTGAAAAGCCAACCACTGAAAACTCTATGAAGCAGAATTCTACGGTGACACACGTGGAATTGACTTGAAGGCAACTGGTTTCTTTCCTTTTTTCTTTCTTCTTTTTTTCTTTTTTAATGTGAGGATTAAATTGAGGGTGTAGTGATTATTAGTTTACATACACAAGATGATGGTTTCAATATCATGGCCAAGTACAAATGGAGAAAAATAAGCGGACTGAGGATATATTGTGGCAGAAAGGCAGACTGGATTTACTAATGGATTGCATGTTTTGAGGTTAAAAGAAGAAACAATAATTATTCTTGTGGTGTTGGGCTGATCAGTAAGGGCAGATGGTGCTTCTATTTGATAAGAAGTTTGGAAACAGAAGAGGCTAGACAGGAAAATTCAGGACTGAAGTGGTTAAAAAAAAAAAAAAAAAAGACATATTATCAGTATTCCACAGGCAGAGAACAGAGGCTCAGAAAAGTCATGACACTGGTTGAATTCATACGTTTGAGTTGGAATGTGAATGAACCTTGTTTAACTTTATAGTCTATGCCTTTTTAAAAAACTATTTTCTGGATCTCTTTGCACTCATTTTGGAAAGAATGCAAACATAAATTTATAAGTGTTCAGAGTACAAAAATGGCTTACTGCTGGTTTCTTCTTTCTGTGTATTTGTCTATATAGAGAGACATAATATTGTCTATAAAAATATTTTACATATGGCATTTAGAGATACCATTATGCAAAATGAAAAGAACCACACCTTCAAATGAGCATAAATCTTGCCAGCTACATCACTGTAGGTTGAAACAGGTTCAAAACAATAAAAGTTACAATAGGTGTGATCCTAATTAACATCTGAATCTGGTAGACAGAGGTATTATGCAACTTATTTCACAACTAAATGAGAAAGAGTTTAGATTTCTAATGTTTTGGAGATTGAAAATGATAATAAAACAATGAGGCCTTCACCTTGTTCTTGCTACTTTATATTTACAATCAGCTCTTCTCAACTGTAGAAGTTAGAGGTGAGCTCTCTTCTTACTCCAGAGAGTAGGAAGGGGCTTTTTAAAAACACATTTTCTCAGAGAAAAGGATATTACAGAATTAGTGGTTAGATTTTTTTCAGCAAAGTTAAAGAGGTTATTTAAAGAAACTGGTTGTGAATTATAATAAATAATGCATTTTTCCCCCCAGTTTTATCAATTTAAAAACTCATCTAAACAGTTAACCACTACTTAATCTCTAAATTTTAGAGTATTACACCCAAATTCTAACCCAAAACGTATGTTCCAAATTCTAAACCAGCATGATTTTGGTGGGGAGGGGTGCATTTCAAGGGTAGGACAACCCTATTCCTTTGAAAAACGTACTTGTTCTTTCAATTAGGCGTTTTAAGCTGACTTTGGTTGAATATGCACTCCTAAAGAAGTAGGAGATTCAGCCTTTTTTGTCCAGTAGGTGATGGTTTAATCATTTCACTCTACTTGAAAAGTGATGGTGAGGATACTAAATTCAGTTAGCAGTTACAGTAATACAAAGAATTCCACTGGGAAAATATGAACGTTTAAAAATTAAATGTATATATAGTGAAACTGAAATCATTAGCCATTAATTAGTTAATGGCAACTTCTCTGAAACAACTAACTCATAGGCTAGAGGAGGAGTTAATGAAAACTAACAGAAATACTATGTTGATTTTGTATCCTAGTACCACAAAAATCAATGAACAAAGGACACCATTTATGTTAAAATTGTATAATAAGATATCACTAATAATATTTCACACATATATTGAAGAAGATGTCACACTTCACTTTTTACATGCATTTATTCCATGTGTATTTTATGAAATTAATTCTGTATTACTAAAAAGATCTATTATGAAATAAAACTCATCCCAAACTCTCTGGAAAAGAAGTAACTAAATGGCAACATGGAAGAAAAATTAAGACAAAATTTCTCAAAACCAAGCTGATATAAATAGGCTAAACAGTCTAAGATTACTCACAATTTAATAAAAGAATAATTTCAAAGATTTCCAAACAAAAATAGAAATAAATATCATTATAATAATATGAACTTACACATAGAGCTAGCAGGAATAAACTGCATTGTCTTCTAACAGACTCTATTGAAGATTTTGACATTAATAGCTCATTTTAAGGCAATCATTAAAAGATTTTAAAAGATAAATAGAAAATGTATTGCTGACATTATGAGTTAATTAAGGCCTATCTACATGAAAGAACTGACTCTGTCTCAGTTACACTAATTTTAAACTTCTTGGCTCTGTGAGAAACCAGACTTCAAATTCACCCTCTTACCACTGCTCAGCAAGGAGGGAATAATCTGTTCTAGGTTGTTCCTTTACATTTCTGCACTTACTAGGAAATTCAATCATGTTAGACAAATTTGGGGTTGTGAAAGGATGAGGTTGAACAGGAGAATATCTTTAAAAATAAAAAGTGGCAAGGAAATGATTTTTATTATTTCTAGGAAGAAATTCAAGTGTGGATTAAAATATGAAAGTGGTAGAGTTTCTGAAGCCAATGACTACATTGGAAATTTCAGATTACTAACATGAAATAACTGGAGTTATTAACTTGAAATACTGAAGTATGAAAGTAGAAAAGGCAATGTTCGTAAGGATTCACACCTATCAACAATTGAAGTGTACTTGCATTTATCAATTAGTACCTATTATGAAATTTAATAGAAACATCTAGAAAAGAGAAAACAGGTAAAATGAAATATGTCACTGTTTTAGCAACTCTGTTGAAGGATTTAATACACTATGAGTCTCGGATTGGTGTTTTATCATGAAGATGAAGGTGACAGGAAAATTCTATGAAATATCAAACTTCCCTATTTCAGTGTGGCCTAACAATCACAGAAACAATTTGCAGGTGATTTTGCATTTTCATTAGTAAACCAAAATAGAAAAATCTGAAATTGAATATGTTGAAATACATCCCAAGAAAGTATAGAAATTCTATATGAAAGAAACTAAAACAGTAACAAGCGATAAAATGTCTTTTTGACAATTGTAAATAACATATAGAAGAAGAAGTAACCTGGGCATTCAAAACTAGAGAGAAATGAATTCTACCATGTTCACTAATTCAGGTCTTAGAATACTAAGTCCAGCTGACTCAAAAGCAATTTGTAAATGGTGAAAGTTATAGAAATAGAAAAATTCAGCACAATTCATCTAGCTCCTCTATTATGATAAAATTTCAATTATATGCCAATTTCCTTTTTACTAGTGAGCATTTCAAAGAGAGTATCATATTTAATATGCCTATAAATTCAAATAATAAATGCATACAACTACAGGAAAATTAATCAAAATTAATGGGTTGTAAGAAGCCATCTAAGATGCAACAATTAGTCACTCGTCATCCAGAGAAGAGAAGAATGAAAAAAAAAAAAAAAAACAAAGACACATGGAAACAATAAGTCCAAGGGACTGACAGATTAAGCGAACCTCAGCCAACATAACCCAGAGACCAAAAGAACTAGATGGTGCCCAGCTATCAGTGTCAACCACTTGGAAAAGGATCAAAGAGAAGATCCTAGATAAAGTTGGAGAAAAATGTGGAACAAACTCAAAATCATAATAAAGACCAGGTTTACTAGTCTGATAAAGACTGGTGAAACCCCTAGGACTATGGTTCTTAGTGACCCTTCTGGCTTGGAATTGCACTCACTCCTGTGGCTTCCAACCAAGCAATAGACAGGTATATAAGGTGAATAGTTACACCAGGTAAGTACATTCCTTAGAACAATCAACCATGGGAAATCAGAAGGGCAAAATTTGCACAAGGAGACAGCTCAGAGGGCAGGTATGCATAGGAAAGAAGGACACAAGGAAAGGGTAACCACAGGGAGGAAGTGAGAAGAAAGCTGTTTCATTATGGTGATCACAGCCAATGTCATGAAACAAAATGTGTATGAACTGTTATATGGAAAATGAATTTGCTCTGTAAACTTTCACTCAAATCACAATTTAAAAAATAATAGTAACATTATTTAAGATTGGTAAAATAATACAATTGATTTGGAAGTTAGTTTATCTTTACATTTGTGTTTTGATTTGTGAATTACTACCTTTTCTGGCAGTATTAAATGGGATAAGTGGCAAAGTTTATTTTGTTTTGTTTTAATTATTTAAATCTATAGCTTGGCTTATGTGATAGGGTACAATAATAACACATTCAGAATGCAATGCTTTATGGGAAAATTGTACCAAAAATAGGAAACCACTTATGTTACACAAAAATTCTCTAGGAAAGGCTTTTAGATAGAGCCACTTTTATAACATTATGAAACCACACAGTCCTACAAAGTTATAGTTTAAGAGATTATCTTAAAGTTTCTGGTAGCAAACATCATAGGATTCAAGTATATGATATTTCCACTTTTTTTAAAAAAGTGATGTATTATAAAGTGAATAGCATAAGAAGTATAGAAAAGTTACCATTAATTTTGCTAGTAACATGGTATTCCAAATTTTCAAGACTGTGAAAATACGCATTCTGATCATAACACTATTCTTAAAAAAATACATTAATTTATCAAAAAGACACAAATGATAATGAACATGAAAAAAAAATCCAACCTCAAACAATCATAGTCATATTGTGTCGTTGTTGTTAGCTGCCATCGAGTTGGCTCTGACTCATAGCGACCCTATGTACAAAAGAATGAAACACTGTCCAGTTCTGTGCCAGCCTCACAATCCTTGCTACACTTGAGCCCATCATTGCAGCTACTATGTCAATCCATCTTGTTAGGGCCTTCCCCTTTTTAATCGACCCTCCACTTTACCAAGCATGATATCCTTCTCCAGAGAATGGTCCCCTCTGACAATATGACCAAAGCATGTCAAACAAAGTCTGGCCATTCTCGCTTCCAAGGAGCATTCCAGCTGCACTTCTTCCAAGATAGATTTGTTAGTTCTTCTGACAGTCTATGGTACTTTAAGTATTCTTCACCAACATCACAACTCAAAAGCATCAACTCTTCTTTGGTGTTCCGTATTCATTGTCCAACTCTCACACGCATATGAGGCAACTGAAAATACTATGGCTTGGGTTAGGCACACCTTAGTCTTCAAAGAGATATCTTTGCCTGTCAGCACTTTAAACAGCTCTTTCGCAGCAGACTTGCCTAGTGCAATATGTCATCTGATGTCTTGACTGGTGCTTCCATTGGTGTCGATTGTGGAACCAAGAAATATGAAGTTTTTGACAACTTCAATCTTTTCTCCATTTATCATGATGCTGCTTATTGTTCCAGTTGTGAGGATTTTCATTTTCTTTATGTTGAGATGGAATCCATATGGCAGACTGTAAACTTTAATCTTCATCAGCAAGTGCTTCAAGTCATCCTCACTTTCAGTAAGCAAAGCTGTGTCATCTGAGTATGGCAGGTTGTTAATGAGTCTTCCTCTAATCCTGATGCCACACTCTTCTTCATATAGTCCAGCTTCTAGGATTATTTGTTCATCATACATATTGAAAAATATGGTGAAAGTATGGTGAATATGTCCAATCATATTGGATAAGTTTAAGAAATATTGTTGAAACCTAATTTTGAAATATCAGGGTGCTATGAGTCAGGATCAACTCAATGGCGTTTTTTTTTTTTTTTTTCCTTTAGTTTTGAAAAAGTCAGTTAGTAATAAGATTTTGTTGTATTGCTCTTTGCACTATTAAACCAAACCAAAAAGACAAACTCACTGCCGTTGAGCAGATTCCGACCCATAGGGGATCCCCTTTGGATATGTGAGGTGGTAAATGTTTACATAAGTAGGTTGCCCCATCTTCCTTCTGCAGAGAGGCTGGTGAGTTTGAACTACCAGCTTTCTGGTTAGCAGTGAAATGCCTTAGGCATTGCACCACCAGAGCTCCTTCTTGCATTACTGGTGTGAGGATAAATTTGTACAAATTTTCTGTTTGTTTGGAAAGACATACGAAAATATAAGATTGGTATATCCTTTATCTTAACATTTCCATTATTATAATTTATCCAAAGGAGACAATCTAATTAGTATATTAACACTCTTATAGAACTTTAAAATTCTGAAAAAATTTGTCTACATTTATCTTTAAAACAGGACATAATGGACATTTAATAGCATTCTGACATACTCATAGACTATAATACTAAACAGTAATTTAAATTATATTCTTTTTAGTATATCACTTAGTCATATATATATATGTATCATATATGTGTATGTGTATACATACATACGTGTGTGTGCGTGTATATATATATGATGTGAAAGGAGAGTAATGAATTTTATCTGTGCCAAGAAATTTGGAAGACAGCTATCTGGTCAGCTAAATGAAAGAGATCTACATTTGTGCCCATTCCAAAGGAAGGTGATTTAACAGAATATGGAGATTATCAAATAATATCATTAATACCACACAAACAAAATTTTGCTGGAGATAATTAAACAATGGTTGCAGCAGTACATCAAGAAGGGACTGCCAGAAATTCAAGCCAGATTCAGAAGAGGTCATGGAACAAGAGGTGTTATTGCTGACATCAGTGTATCTTGGCTAAAAGCAGAGAATATCAGATGTTTACCTGTGTTATACTGACTATTGACTGTGAGGATTACAACAAAATATGGATAACACTGTGAAAAAGGGAGTTCCAGAACACTTAATTATGCTCATAAGGAGCCTGGACACAGACCAAGAGGTAGTTGTTCAAACAGAACAAGGGCGTACTGTGTCATTTAAAATCAGGAAAGGTGTGTATCAGGTCTGTATCTTTTACCATACTAACTCAATCCATACGCTGAGTAAGTAATATAAGAAACTGGACTATATGGAGGATAATGCAGCACCAGAATTGGAGGAAGACTCATTAGCAAGCTGCAATATACAGATGACATAATTTTGCTTGCTAACAGCAAAGAGGACTTGAAGCAGGAAAGAGGACTGTGATCTCAGATTACAGTCTTCAGTATGGATTACACTTCAACATAAAGAAAACAAAAATCCTCATAACCGGACCAAAAGCAACATTACAACAATTGGAGAAATGATAAATTGCAGTCCCCAGGGTATGAACGAGGTCCATTCCTGCATCTTTAAAATTTGTAGGTAAATCAGAATTGGTGCATATAGTTCTTATTTAGCCTTACTTTAGTACAATAAAAGGCTGGAAGGAAGTCTTTTCAGTGATTTAAAACTGCATGTGTAGCAAGTAAAGGTGATTGTGATGAAGAATTCATTGCAAGGAAGGGTTGGTTCAATGAATTTAAAGTGAGGGCAAATTCACATAATATTAAAGGGAGAGTAGTTGTCCATAAATTGGACTTTTGTAACCTGGGGACTACCTGCACTGAAATTGTCAATGATTTCATTTTACTTGGATCCACATCAGTGTTCATAGACGCGCAGTCAAGTAACCAAACAACATATTGCATTGGTCAAATCTGCTGTAAAGACCTTTTTAAAGTGTTAAAAAGCAAAGATGTCCCTAAGAGGACTAAGGTCCATCTGATCCAAGCCATGGTCTTCTCAATAATCTCATATGAATGCAAAAGCTGAACAATAAATAAGGAAGACCAAAGAAGAATTTATGTCTTTGAATTATGGTGTTGGTGAAGAATATTAAATATACCATAGACTGCTATAAAAACAAAGAATCTTAGAAGAAGCATAAGTAGAAAGTTCCTAAGAAGTGAGGATGGTGATACTTGGTCTCATGTACGGTGGATATGCTATCAGGCAGGACCTCTAGAGTTACGGAGGTTAAAGCATTTAGCTGCTAACCAAAAGATAAATAGTTTGCACCCACCAGCCACTCTGCTGAAGAAAGATGGGGTAGTCTGCTTCTGTAAAGGTTTTCAGCCTTGGAAACTAGCAGGGGTTGCCATGAATCAGAATCAACTCAATCGCAATTAGTTTGGTTTGGTTTTATGGTTATCAAGAGGGAACAGTGCCTGGAGAAAGACATCATGCTTGGTAATTTAGAGGGTCAGCAAAAAAGAGCAAGACCCTCAACAAGATGGACTGATACGGTGGCTATACCAATGGGCTCAGAGGTAGCAACAACTGTGAAGATGGTGCAGGACCAGGCAGTATTCCCATCTTTTGTACATAAGATAACTATGAGTCAAACTCAAAAATACCTAACAACAATTTTTTGTTGATTTTGTAAGATATAATCGTTAAGAATTATAGTTCTGAAGTCAGGGTGCCTAGGTTTAAATCCAACTTCAGTATTCACAACTGGTATGACCATGGAGAAGTTATTTAACATCTAGAAGTCACCATTTTCTTATCTGTGATATGGGAGTTACAACGATATCACCCTTTGTATGAAAAATTTTGGAGAAATACTTTGCACAAAGTAAACCCTTAATAAATATTAGTAGTTACATTATGTTTTTGTTTTTCTCTATTGTATTTTTTATAACAATGAGCATGTATTATTTTATGTGATCTATCTTTTATAAATTCTCCTTCATAATAGTATTTTAAATTTTGCAATATTAATGAAAAACAACTAAAATTAATTTCATAATTAACTCTCTAAATTCCAACATATTTATTTTTAAATTTTTCTTATAATTAGTATTAGTATATTAGAATTTATATAGAGTATTAGTCTTTGAAATGACTCCTTCAGGAAAATTGTACAGTTCCTTATGAGTTGAAGAACGATCCTTCTTGAGAAGGATTATGAGGCTATGGATAGGTCTGTGTAAGATAAGTGGGGTACTGACACACATGCGATGTGTTTTTTTAAAATTTTCATCTTGTATGTGGTTGATGTTAGGTGCCGTCAAGTCATATCTGACTCACAGAGACCCTATGTACAACAAAATGAAACACTGCTGGGTCCTGTGCTAGCCTCACAATCCTTGCTATACATGAACCCATTGTTGCAGCCACTGTGCCAATCCATCTTGTTGAGGCTTCATCTGCTATAGTTATTATATATTAAGTTTACCAGAGTCTCCTTGGTAGCTAAGGAAAAATAAAATTAACCACAATAAAGCATCTATATCTCCAGAAAAAGAAGAATCAAGTCTCCTCACTGGCCAAGTTAAACCCTCTGGGACAAATATAAAATTTGTTTCTGTAATAGTCTGGAAAGAATATCTCAATCCAAAGAAGCAATTCCTATGGTATTGATTTCAGTCATTGTAGCAAGCTGTTGGACAATGAAAAAAACAAGAACAAAACATGACTGCAGCCTTGGAGTACACCTATGCCCGTTTGGCATACTGGCCTTATTTGAATTTTATGATACTATATTACATTTTGGAGATACCTAACCCAAAGGGTAACTTTTTGATGGAATGATATTAAAACAAACAGCACAGACAAGGGCTTGAAAGTACTTTAATCTTAAATTCTGATTCTTCTTGTCACTGTGACAAAATACTCTTGTGACAAAATACTCTGTTGGCACCACAGTCACTGGATACACTGCTAAGACGTGTTGTTGTGTTGTCATGTGCTGTTGAGTCGGACCCGACTCATAGCGACCCCTCCTTGAGTTGCCCAGGCGGTATCACTACAGAAGCAGATTGCCCAACCTTCTTTCCAAGGAGTGGCTGGTGAGTTTGAACCTTAGCTTTCTGGTTAGCAGTCAAGTGCCTTAGGCACTATGTTACCACAGCAGTGTGTATTTGAATACACTTCTGGATTCCAGCTTAATTTCTCAATACTATGTAAGTAATTGTATGTAAAACTTCTTAAGGATCCACAGTTCTCACCCTTGGCCATGAATGGCAAGAAAATTAACATGCCACCAGCACCCAATGAAGACAAGTATAGGAAAAGGTACTTCTATTATCAACCTAGATCCTGATGTGATCTCATGCATAAAAAAATGTTTCAGATTATTTCACTGAAAAACCTATAAAGTCTTTTTTTGCACACTCTTAATACTTACTATTGATGAATGAAAAAACTGAGTCTCAAGGAGATTTGATTATCATATTATTAATTTTTTTTACTGTGTTTTAAGTAAAAATTTACAGAGCAGAATTTGTTTTACATTCAATAGTTGAGTATATTTGGTTTCACTCACCACTTACCATCGCCAACCCTACCCCACTCTTCTCCTCCCCTTCCCATTGACCCCCCATCCCTGCACCCTTCTCAGTTATGCACTCCTGTCTGTCCAGCTTTTCCTCCATGTGAATGTTGCCCCTCTGGTATACTATGGCTCATTGTTCCAAGGAATGTATCTCTGTAAAGTAGGTGAGTGCATCACCCTGGGTTGAGTGTTCTGTAGGTAAGTCCTATTACTGTTGGGTTGAGAGCCAGCCCTTGGGAGTGAGTTTTATCCCAGGCCATAGTCTTGGGGGTCCCACCAGACTCCATCCAACCAGTAATTCTGGTCATAATTGGGATTTTGAATTTTGTTCCACATTTTTCCTCCCACTCTATCCATGATCTCCAGTTTTGATCCCTTCCCGAGTGGTTGGCATTGGTAGCCAGGCACCAACTCCTTCTTCTGGTCTTGAGGTCCATCATGCCCTAGGGCTGATTGTTTCCAAATGCTCTTGGTTTTCTTCACTATTCTTCACTTCTGCTGATAGGAGACCATTAGCTGCATCTTAGATGGCTGCCTGAAAGCTTTTAAGACACCAGTTGCTACTAAGCAAAGTAGGCTGTGGAACAAGAGTTTTACATATTATGTTGTGCCAATTGAGTCTGGTGTCCCCTCAATACCATGGTCCTGAGTTGGCAGATCCTGTGGATCTCTGTCCCACGGTGCATAGCTGTCTATGAGGGATTGTCGCTGTTTTGTATCACTAGTACCTGTGCAAGATTATCTTCAGCTGACTCCATCATTGGTCTAGAGTATATTCCTGTTCACCGACCCCCATCCAATCTTCTCAGTTGTCTATGTATTTATCTGTAGCCTGGTATCTGATGATAGTGGTAGTGTAGTATTGTTGATATACTGGTATTAGCCCCTGACGTCCATATCGTATGTGCACAATTCAGTGTCCTCCCTTTCTCCAACATTATCATGCTAGTAGATTTGATTATCTTAGATTAGATGGTGACAAGCCCCAAAACCCACCTCATTGCTGCTCCTTTGATTCTGATCCATGATTACATGATCTGATTCGAGTCACATGATCCCATGTGTTACAGAGTAGAACTGCTCTATGGAGCTTTCTTGATTGTAATCTTTATGAAAGCAGATCATCAGGCCTTTCTCCTGCAGCACCACTGGGTGTGTCCCAACCTGTTGGCTACTAGTTGAGTGCAAACTATGTGCGCTACTTAAAGTTAAAATTGAAAAAATATCATTCGGCTAAAGCACCAATCCCATTTAATATAGAGTTTCTTAGAATGTTGACTGTTATCATTGCCACTGTTAGTATTTAGAGACACTATATGGTCTGTTTCTCCCTCACAACTCCTTTCCATAGCAATGAGTGATTTAAGAGCACTGCTGGCAACATTTCAACTTTTAAAATGCTAACCAAAAATGACCACAGTAATCATGCAACCATTCCCTTGAGAATTTTAAAATCAGCTATAACATCTAAAACGATTTAAAGTGATTCATATTACAATGGAATTATTTTTTGTCTCTCTCATTCATGAAAAAACAACCATGCTTCTACCAACATGAAGGTGAAAATCATCTGTCATTCTAAGACATCAGAGATGTAAGCCACACAAACACATCAACGTGATAGCTATCCAATAAGCATTTGGCATTGACATCAGATCTGGATCAAGATGCTTTCTCTTCAAATTTCCTAACTAAAAAGTCTTTTTTAAATTCCTGAGCCAGAATTGTCCAAAAGAAAAGAAACCCTTCTTTTGAAAGAGTTCAGAGACTTACTTTTTTAAGAGTGTGAACACACACTCCATTTCCTCATACTACAATTAGCTGCTGAGTGTTTCTTGTGTAGAGAAAGGAAATCTAAAATGCTAAAGCAGTGATTGACAACCTAGTCTAATGCTAATCCAAAGCCACTCACAATTGTCAAGGCATTTGTATGGAAACAATTTCTACTGCTTGAAAACTGACATGGGTACTCATTTTGGTTCAATGTTTCCTGAGCATAAATGAAAAGACTTCTAACAGGTTCAACATATTAAGTAATTCTGTCTTCTGAGACAGTATTAATGTACCTTAGACAAGGGTCTATCTAGATTTTTGTGGGGAATGAAGCTTGTAAAATTTGCTGGACCCCCTTTAAGAAAAACAATACAAAATTAGCTTTGTGAAAGACTTGCTTTTGTCCCCAGCAAAAGATTCTCATTGCATCTTCTCACAATTACCAAAGAAATACATGTACCTGATTTGTTTGCAAAAGGACCACTGCAATTATTTTATGGAAGAATAATAATAAATCTAAGCAAACTAATTTAAGCCAATCAAAAGGACAATTTACATATCATGCAGAGTTCAATAACAGCAATCTACCTTTAGTGATTAAACACAATATGTATTAATTCTTACTTGTTCCATATTCAGCATTCTAAAACAACCATTAAGATTCCAGAGCAATATACATAAATTTACGGAATAGTTAAGGATGTATTTGCATTTGTAGCATAGAGGAAAAAACTAAAGGATAACTCAGGATTTGTCTACAGTGTTTCAGTTTACTAATCTGGATGCAAGTCAGGTGAAGGGATTGATCTCATTTTCATCAAAACATAAGGGCTCTTTCTAAATAGTATGCTGTTAGAATACCATCCCTGACCTTCACCCAGAGATTGTTTGCAAGAATCAGAGCTCTAAGTATTAGGGAGATGAGGTAATTATCTGCATTGTTATGGTCTTCAGAATACCACTTTTGTAAAATTTCTTAACCCAGACAAAGGTGCCGTTAGATCTGTATTACTATTACAAAATTAGTTCCTCAGTTTTCCTACTACACATGGTGCATGTGGATACATTTCAGTTTAGGTTATTGTTCTGCCTTAATATCTGAGATACAGAGTTTGACAATAAAAGTAAGTGAAACTGCATGGTACAACGAGAAAAGCACTAGGGTAAGGGTTGGAAGAATTGAAATCTAGTCTAGTGATTCTCAAACTAATGTTGGCATTGGAATCATGTGGAAAGCTTGTTAAAACACACATTACTGGACCCCATCTTCAGTGTTTCCGTAAGGCTGTGCTAAGCTTGCATTTTTAACAGGTTCCCAGGTGAGGCTGATGTGCAGAAACCACACTTTGAGAACCACTGAGCCAGAGTCCATTGTGTGGCTCCATTTTGTCATCTGTAAATGAAGGTGTTGATCTGGGTGATGTCTAACTTATCTTTCAGCATTAAACACTTTGTAATTCTCTGATTCCAACACGTTGCCTAGACTCAGATCCAGGAATCCCCTTCCTATGGGTTGCATTCAATTTCTCCAATACATTCTGTAAAGTATACCCAAAAAACCCAAACCAAACTCACCGGCACTGAGTTGCATCTGACTGATAGTGACCCCTCCTTGAGTTTCTGAGGCAATATCACTACAGAAGGACATTGCCCAAGCTTCCTTCTCAGGACTGGCTGGTGGGAAGCTATTCAGTCTTAAGCAATTTATTTTTGTTACTCTGTAAGAATAGTCCTTAACACACACCAATACAATTTTGTTATTGATTCAAAGGCTCAAAATAATTGCAAAATGTCACACAGCACAGTATATGGCTAGCATAATGATTTCTGACAGACAGCTCAGATTTTCAAATTGGAAGTATTGTCAGGAAATATTAAAAGGAACATGCATTACTCAGAAATTTGCAAAAGTAAAAACAGAAACCATCCATAACAAAATTTTTTTTAAAAAGTCCTAATTCTGCATGTTCAAATGTCACAATTCCTCTTTTGAAACTCTGACAATCTTGGAAGGTTGAGAAATTGCTTTATACTGTTTTTCCTTTGTTGGGAAACAAGAAATGTTAAACTTCAAGACCTCTCCCTGCCCCCGTTCCCTGTTTCTTACCCAACCTTCACAGTATCCCCTATGTCTTTCTATAAACAGTTAAGTTTCCCGCGGTGGTGCAGAAGATTCAGCACCAGACTATTTGCTGAAGGTTTGGTGGTTTGAACCCACCCAGAGGAACCACGGAAGAAAAGCCTGGTGATCTGCTTCCATAAGGTCATAGTCTTGAAATTCCCATGGAGTGAAGTTCTGCTCTTCAACACAAAGGGTCACTATGAGTCAGAATGGATTCAATGGCAAATTTCCTTTTTGTATGTAGATAGAAAGTTTTATGCTGATAGTTTCCTCTAGGTCTTGCAGTGTAAAGCTGATATGTATCTCTGTGAAAAGTGAAAGCTCCATACCAACCACCAACATACAAACCATACATCATCTGATTAGATAAAGGAACAGTAGAAATTCAAGATCTTCCATATGGAAAATAAGAACTCTTTCCCTCCTATAAACTAATTGCTATTTTATCAACCATTTTTGTTTATGAAAAGCATTTTACATTCCTAAAGTTGGCAGCAAACAGCACCCTCCCATATCAGTATGTTCCTCACATTTTTGATATTATTCCATTTTCAGCGTGAGTGCCAGATTTCTACCTGGCTATGCTCGTGACCTTATAAACCTCTCCTCCTATCTCTCTTAAAGTGGACTGCCTCATCCTCAAAGGAAACATTCCTCCTCTCTGTCTCCCAGGACCATTCTTTGTTATAAAATCAACCTCACTTTAGGTTTATATAGTACTTAACAATTTTCATCCCACCTTCACCAATAGCATCTCATCAAACATTTTGAACAATCTTATGAGACAGTCTGGATAAATATACTTATTCTTACTTTATAGATGAGAAAATTATAATTTTCACATATTAACATACTTCAGAGACTAAATCTAGGATTTCTTTCTCTACTAATAAAACATTCTTTCAATAAGCTATTTTCTAAATGTGAGAATAAGAACTGTTAGGTAGCTGATGCCAAGAGGAACAAGGCCAGAATGAATCATTAGAAAAATAAGTTCTATTGAATCATCTGTCCAGTAGATGGGCTAGGCTTAAAGCGGCATCAGTCCTGAACCTGTCTCTGCAGGATGCTTATGTAGTGTTTTAAGGTAGGAGGTAGATTGCTTGTTTCAAAAGAGCCAATCTTGAGTTCAGAGGAGGGAACTAAATGTGGGGCGGGAGGGTGAGGGGAGCAGGAACAAGACAGAAGAGGGAACTGAAACAAAGGGGAAGAGGTGGAAGTTGAGTGCAGCGGGTGGGGACAGGCAGAGGTGGGAATTGAACACCAAGATAGGCAGAAGCTGAGTAACTTACAGGCTGGGTAGAGAGTAGAGAATTTACCTATTAAGAATGATAATGACAATTTTTATGATAATTATATCAGTAGCAGCTAACAGTGATTGAGGACTGTAATAACCCAGATACATAATCTCTAACCCTCACAAGAATCCACATTTTTTATATGACAATTATCTCCATTTTGCAAGTAAGTCAAGGGCTAAGAAGTTAAATATCTTGCCTAAGAGCACATGGTAGTAAATTGTGGAATCAAATTTAAACTATGGAAATGACACCAAAAAACTTGTGCTTTTATCATTACAGTAGGAAAAATTAGCAGCATAACCTAAGTTATACACATACTGTATTACAAGTAGAAATGTGCATGCAATTTTGCAATGCCATGGAATCTAGGCTGTGGTGGGCTCAAGATCTGTGTGGAGTTCACCCAACTTCAAAACATAGGGATTGTAAAAACAAACAAACAAACAAACAAAAAAAAACCTCACTGCCATCAAGTCAGTTCTGACTCATAGCGACCCCCATTGGGTTTCTAAAGTGGTAAATTTTTAGGGAAGTAGATTGCCCAATCTTCTTTCCATGGAGTGGCTGGTTAGGTTTGAACCACCAGCCTTCTGGTTAGCAGTCAAATACCCTGGGCACCAGAACTCCTTTTTAAAGACTGTAGGACAGCAATATAAAGATGAAGAAGTAAAAGGATTTTTAAAAGACTAATGTCATTTCTTTAGTCTTGTTCCATTTTCATATACCATATATCAATTTGGCATATAATATCCTTTGAAGCTAAGAAAAAATACACCAAACATATGATTTGTAAATCATCATAGACAGGCAAAGTTTCTTAACTTTGTCAGAGAAAACACCACTTCACTTTGGCTTTCAGACCATAGTGTCTTCCAGTTGTCACCAATAGTAAATTGTTGTGTCCTACAAACATTTGGTTAATTCCTGTCATAAAATATGTAGTTTGAGCAAGAAGAAAGTGCAACAAAATGTCAAGACTCTTCCAAGTCGACAGAAATTCAGTTCAGGATTACTCAAACTCACTGCTGTTGAGTCGGATCCGACTCATAGTGACCCCTCCTTGGGTTTCCGAAGTGGGTGTCACTATGGAAATACATTGCCCGATCTTCCGCCAAGGAGTGGCTGATGGGTTAGAACCACCATCCTTCTGGTTAGTAGTCACATGCTTTATGCACTACACCACCAGAGCTCCTAGTACAGGATTAGAAGTTCTTAAACACTGGAAGGTCTTAATATATTATAATTGGTTTCTGTTTAAACTATTTTACCTCCCTGATTTCAGAGCTATTCCCAGAAAACTCTAGACAGCCAGACCCATACCCAGGATTATCACCTTACTATCTTTGTAGCTATGGCTTCCTCAACCTCCCTTGCTAATTTAACCCTTTACAAAATTGTTCCCATGCCCACTCCCACACCACTTCTCTTCCTTACAAGGTGACCAATGATCTGCTAATTACAAGATACACTAGCATCCTGCAATCTTCATTTTCCTTACAAGAAATGGAATTTGGAGAGGATGGTCAAGATGTAAGGTGCTGCTAAGTGAAATTTAGAATTAGATTTATATACAGCTTTCAAGTTGTTTGCTTTGTAGTGTCATATGAGGAAGTACTAAAGCAAAAAAGCATCTGCTAAACATTTCAAAGTTAACTGTTGTTATTTGATACTTGTTATAAACTTATGGAAGCATAAACCATCCCTATTTTAATATAAAATCCAATAATTTTGTAAGTTAATTTTATTGTTGTAAAATACGAGGACATGGGATTAAAATGTATATGAATTGGCATAAGCTGCAAATAAATGGTGATCTTGGCATGCTAAATAGGACATACTCTAATTATCCAGAAAAGGTGTACGAAGATTGTTCAACCAAGGCAAGAAATGAAAATATTTAAGCCCACTTTTCAGCTTTAGCAATGCATTTTTGTTTGGGAGGACAAAATATGACAGTTTCCATCTAAACCTACATTGTCTCTCCAAACTAGCAGTAGTTGCCATCTTCCTCAGAGAAGGAAGATTCTCTAACAATGCTGCTGTCAACAAGCCAAAAGACAATGAAGTATCCAAGGAAACGTTTTCTACATCCAGCAGACTTCAGGTCTAATATCTGCCAGTCCTGAGAATCTTCAAATGAAATGCTTTAAGCCATGGATGTGTGTGTATCTGTGGGTGTCTTTGAAATTGGTTAGTGGATCTGTACCTCATCTGTAATTCACCTACCTGATTTTTTTTTTTTAATTGTGATTTGGGTGAAAGTTTACAAATTCATTTTCCAAACAAGAGCTCACACACACTGTCTCATGACATTGACTGAAATTTCCCACAATGCAACAGCTCCCCTCCCACTTCCTCCTCATAGTTACCTCTTTCCTGTGTCCTTCCTTCCCATGCACTCCTGCCCCCCCCCAATTTGTCTCTCTGTGCATACACAGCCCTTCTATTCTCCCATGATTGATCTCTCCGAGTGTATCAACTTAATGTAAATGTTCAGCTCATATGCCTAGCTTTTGTTTGGCTGGAAGCCAGGGAGTGCGTTCAGTTCCAGACCTGAAGGGCAGCTAGGGGCCATAGTCTCAGTGGTTCCATCAGGCTCTATTAGACCAGCAAAGCTGGTCCTTTCTCTTCTTCTTTTGTTATTTTTACTTTTTTCAATGATTTTGAGTTTTGTTTTACATTGTTCCCCAACTCTGTCCAGGATCTCCTACATAGATTCCCCTCTGAGTGGTTGACAGCGGTAGTTGGGCACCATATAGTTCTCCTGGTCTCATAGTCCTATAGACTGAGGATCGCATGGTGTATCAGTTGCTTGGACTAATTGTTCCCATGTGTCTTTGGTTTTCTTCATTCTTCCCTGCTCTGGATGAGGAGAGACCCCATTGCATCTAGTTTGCAAGCTTTTAAGATCCCAGTCACTACTCACCAAAGTCAAATGTGCAACAATGTATTTATGCCAGTTGGGAGCTTTGTGGCGTAGTGCCTAAGGCATTTGACTGCTAACCAGAAGGCTGGTGGTTCAAACCCACTAGCCACTCCTCGGAAGGAAGATTGGGTGATGTACTTCCTTAGTAATACCACCTCAGAAACCCGAGAAGGGGTCACTATGAGTTGGCTCTGACTCGAGGGCAGTGAGGTTGGTTTTTCTGGTATTATGCCAATTGAGCTTGATGTCCCCTGCGACTATGGTCCCGAGCCCACACATACAACTATTTGCTCCCTCTGGGTAATCTAGCTGAATCTTATAATAGAAAACTTCTACCTCCTCTCTTGTTGTTGTTGTATACCCTTGAGTCGGCCCAACTCATAGTGACCCCTCCTTGGGATTCCTAGGAGGTATCACTACGGAAGCAGATTGCCCAACCTTCCTTCCAAGGAGTGGCTGGTGGGTTTGAACTGACAGTCTTCTGGTTAGCATCAAGTGCCTTAAGTACTACACTACCAGAGCTCCTTACAGAACGGATGTTGTTGTTATGTGCCATCAAGTCAGAGCCGGCTCATTGTGACCCCTCCCTGGGTTTCCGAGGCAGTATCACTATGGAAGTAGATTGCCCCATTAATACAAGTATAGAAAATTTTAGAAAGTATGTTTAATTTTAGTTATAAAAGCTTTTTCTCTAAATTTTTATAAAATTCTTATTTATATTATTATATTGTATTATATTGTTGTTATTGTTGTTATTTGCCGTCGAGTCAGCCCCGACTCATAGCGACCCCTCCTTGGGTTTCCGAGGCAGTATCACTATGGAAGTAGGATTGCCCAACCTTCCTTCCGAGGAGTGGCTGTGGGTTTGAACCGCCAGCCTTCTGGTTAGCAGTCAAGTGCCTTAGGCACTATGCTACCAGAGCTCCTTTATATTATATTATATTATATTATACTATACTATATGTGTGTGTGTTTTCTTACCAGTTGGAAGTTCCTTCCCAAACAGGGGTAGGAATTCATGTCAAAAGAATAATCATGAATGGTCACAGAACAATGCCTAATTCCTAATTCTATACACTTAGTCTTCTCTGAATGCCATCTCCCTTTATTGTTGTTAGGTGCCATTAAGTTTGTGTGGACTCAGAGTGCCCCTGTGTACAACAGAATGAAATATCGCTCAGTTCTGCACCATCTTTACAATCATTGTTATGCTTGAGCCCATTGTTGTAGCCACTGTGTCATTCCATGTCATTGAGGTTTTTTTTTTTCTTTTTCCTCTGACCCTCTGCTTTATCAAGCATGATATCCTTCTCCAGGGACTGGTCCCTTATGATAACATGACCAAAGTATGAGAGATAAAGTGGGGCCATTCTTGCTTCAAAGGAGCATTCCAGTTGTACCTCTTCCAAGACAAATTTGTTCATTCTTCTGGCAATCCATGGTATATTCAGTATTCTTTCCCAACAACACAACTCAAAACCATCAACTCTTCTTTGGTCTTCCTTATTCACTGTCCAGCTTTCACATGCATATGAGGCTATTGAAAACACTGTGGCTTGGGTCAGGTGCACCTTAGTCTTCAAAGAGATATTTTTATTCTGTTACACTTACCTTACCTGTCCCTTACTTGTCTCAAAATCCAAAAAGCACTTGTCATTGAGTTGATACTGATACATGGCAACCTCGTGTGTGTCAGAGTAGAATTTTGCTACACTGGGTTTTTAATGGCTGATTTTTCAGAAGTAGATCGATTGTCTTTCTTTCAAGGTGTCTTTGTGTGGACACCAACTGGCAACCTTTTGGATAACAATCAAGAATTTAATAATTTGAACTACCCAGAGACTCCAAATCCTCCTCATCCTTACATTATACACTCGGACATGTGCCATCCACCTTCTCTCTTAATCATGCTTCTTTTTGCTCTTGCTGTTCCAGGCAAACTTGGCTCCTTGCTATTCTTTCATCTGGTCAAGCTTTTTCTTCCTTGGAGCTTTTATTCTTGCTATTTCTGCATCCAGGAATGTTTTTCCACTCACAGCTAGCTCCTTATAATTTAGGTCTCTGAACAAATGACTACTCCTCAGAAAGGTCTTCACTATCCCAACTCCTGTTACTTCTAAGTAAAATTATTATTTTTAAATCTAAATTCACTGTATACATGATTTAGTAGAAGAATCAATAATTAGCAGCACCATAAACAGAGAAAACATTAAAATAATCAAGGATTTCATTTTACTTTGATCCACAATCAACACCTATGAAATCAGCAGTCAAGAAATCAAATGACATATTGAGTTGGGCAAGACTGATATAAAAGACCTCTTTAAACTGTTAAAAAGTGAAAATTTTACTTTGAGGACTAAGGTGAGGGTGACCTAAGTAAGCCATGGTATTTTCAATCTCACATGCATGCAAAAGCAGGGCAATGAATAAGGAAGACAAAAGAATTGATGCCTTTGAATTATGGTGCTGTTGTAGAATACTGAATATATTATTGTGGTAGTAAGTTTGTGTCAACTTGGCAGGGCCTGGTTGAGTACCTGGGCAGCTGGTGGTAGTTATTTCCCATGATGAGACTGGCAATTAACTCCATGGTGGGACCTATCACAAGCAGCTGAGTAACTGCTTTAGGGATGTGGTCTGCTTCCTGTATATAAGAAACAGCTTTGGGAATGGTCTCTAGCTTATGGCATGCTTGGGCCCTGCATGTAGTCATGTCATTGTTCAGCAGCCTGCCATGCTCTGCCAATCTTGGGACTTCCAATGGATTTGAATTAATGGCCTGCCGTGTGGTTTGGTATCATAAAATGGCACAGTCATTGGGACTGTGCCATTTTATTTGTCAACCTTGGGCTTGGTAACCTCAGCAGCCAGTAGCTGCCTGAGTGAAGAGATGCCTCTAGCTTCAGTGGGCCAGGAGCAAGAGGCAGCTGAATCCCAAGGTCGAGGGACTTTCACACAGCCACTAGAGCCTGGCACTTTGAACTTGGACTTAAAGCCTCCAGACTGTAAGAGAATAAATTCCTGTTTATTCACTCCATTCCATTTGTGGTATATTTCTGTTAGAGTGGCACTAGGTAACCAGACCAACGTTGGATTGCCAGAAGAACAAATAAATCTGTCTTGGAAGAAATACAACCAGAACGCTCCTTAGAAGTGAGGATGGCAGGACGTTCTTGCACATACTTTGGACATGATATCACAAGGAATCAGTCCCTGGAGAAGAACATCATGCTTGGTAAACTGAAGGGTCAGTGAAAAAGGAGAAGACCCTCAAAGAGATGGACTGACATAGTGGCTGCAATCAAACACAGCAATGATTGTGAGGATGCTGCAGAGCTTGGCAGTGTTTTGCTTTGTGGTACACAGGGTCACTGTAAGTTGGAAACTGCACAATGGCACCTAACAACAATGGTAGAAGTGTGCTTTCATGATATCAGTGGACTAGGTGCGTTTTAGAAAGCCATGGTGGTTCCACAGTTAAAAGTGTGTGGCTGCAAACTGACGGGTGTATGGTTTGAATCTGCCATGCCACTCCACAGGAGAAAGATACAGCAGTCTGCTTCCATAAAGATTGTAACTAGGAAACCCACTGGGGCAGTTCTACTTTGTCCTATAGTGTCAGTATGAGTTGGAAGTGACTTGACAACAGTGGGTTTAGTTTTCTGGTTTGGATGTATTTTCTCTGAAACTCTGTTCTAACATCCAGAGCAGTGCTTGGAATATACAGGCACTCAAAACACTTGCTCAGTGGATGGATAAGTGGTAAAGAAGAAGGAACTACTTGGTCTTCAGCTTAGGAGATCTTACCTGAAGTTGGACCCATTAACTTCCAGGTTTGTGAGTCTATGAAATTGGCATTATTTGTGCAAAAAGACAATGAATCAGCTGTTCTGCTCTATGTTTGACATTCCACAAGTTAAGTCTCAAGTCTGTTCTCTGGAGAGGTAAATTTCTAGTCACTGCCAGTTTATCATAATATCTCCCTCCCTGGGACTCAAAAAATATATTCTCAATATTTTGCACTTCAGTATGGTTTCTGGTGTTACAGTGATAATTATTTTATCTTTCAGCCTTTCATATGTAGGTCTTATCCCCAAAGATGTTCTCTGGGAAGAAGTCTGTCATAGCTTTTTTGACTTTTATTTCTGTATTTCTTCCAGTGTCATAAATATAGTAAATAAGTTTAGCAACCAGTTTGAAAGAAGACTGAGAACACTGTCAACCTCACTTGATCTTCACCACATTCTTGTCAGCTAGGTGACATTATTATCCCACAATTTCTCAAATGTCTCATTTACTAAAAGTTGGAGTCAGTATACCAATCCTTATCTTCTGATTTTATAGCTAATATATTTTACAGTAAAGAAAATGTCCTCACATTTAGCCAGAGGCTCAGTGAGGCTTATCCTATGGCTTTTTTTATAAGAATTTGTAGGAACAAGTGTTTAAATTTTCATGGGTTATTTTAGAATTTGATAGATAAAATGGCTACAATTATTTTACACATTGGATATACTCCAGTCCAAGTTCATATCTACTTAAATGCTTCAATTGCTGGCTAATTGCACTCATCTGAACCCAACAGGCTAATTCACCTTCAGGCTTCTAAGTCCAAGGCCAATCATGTAGATATTTGAATGAGCTGGGCAGAACTTGGTCTCCTGCAGAAATGACTGTATTTTCCCACATGTGCTTTATTTTTGCCATTATGTTCACAGAGAACAGTGCCACCAGTTTTCTTGGTGCAACTATTTGAGAAGCAGGGGCCAGGATCTGCTCTGTCTCCACACTCGCTTGAAAAGGTGGTTTCTACTCACCACAACCACT
>NW_006921705.1:4627181-4634573 GCF_000298275.1 Orycteropus afer afer
GCTGTGCATGGGGTCGCTATGAGTCGGAAACGACTCGACGGCACTTAACAACAACAACAACGTAGAATAAGATCTCTTTATTCATTTTGTTTATTGCCTATCTTTCCCAATAAACATGTAAGTGAGAGCAGGGATATCTATCTGTTTTTTTTTTTTTTTTTTTTCCCTTCCAATATTGTATCTATAGTACCTAGAAAGATGCCAGCATATGATGTCTCATGGATATGAGATTACGATGAAAACAGAATGCAATTATCATTTTTTTCTAGAAAAAGTAATGCCTCCAATTCTGTTAGGTCCTCTTGATTGAAGGGTATTCCATCCATTGGTCCTAATTCACCAGGCCTGTCAGATAATGGTAAATAGTTACTCCCACAGCATTTGTCTCATGTAACTTGGCCTTTACCATGAAGGGTATTTTCTAAAGGTATGACCTAATAAGATGGTGTGGTAGAACCAAACTATGATGATGTTGGGCAGACACCAGCTAATACCTGGGTGTCCCTCATTTATATTACCTTTGGTTTTGCAGAAGTTAACACAGTGGCTGAGGTTAATATGTGTTGGGAATTACCCACATTCTCCATATGAGGTTTGAAAGAAAATAAAGATTTTTGTGAAATTATGTTTCCTCCTTCTGTCACCAAAAACATAAATTAATACTATGCATGTCCTTTTCCAATTTTGGCAATGGCATGAGTAATACCACCAGGCAAAGACACTTTTTCTTGCTGTTGTTAGAGCTATATCAAACCTTAAGTTAATGTTATTGTGTTTCTTGAAGCAAAAATATAAAATGTCAAGCTGCATATCTGGTGATTAAGAAGAAAGATTCTGAATCCAAAAGCAAGTAGGAAACTCAGTGGCTGCTAATTAGAATTAACTCTGGTATATTCTCCGATTTAAAAACATTTTACTTATTAAATAGCAAGAGCAAAACATTCTCTGAAAAACATTTATCAAAAATAAGATGCTTACATATAAAAATACCATTGATAACCCTGGGCTGTTCCTTGTACTTTCAAAATAGGCAACAGCAACCTGTTGGATCTCCCAAAATCCTGAGATCCAGCTATGATCATCACACAGAGAAATTACAGCAATCAAAGAGTGACAGGACATTCCCAGATTAACACCCTCAGATGTATTTCTTTTCTTACTCTCTATTTTAAGAAAAAATTCACAGTCAGGAGTATAGCAAACTCCCAATATCCTAATCTTCTACCTAGACACTAAAAAATGTGCATGCGTGTACATGCGTGTGTGCGTGCACACACATACTACTAACCAAGAGGTTTAGGAATGGAACCTCATAGTTATGCTAATGTGTTAATATTATTCATTTTGATATGCCTCATATGGCCCATTCAGTTTGATATAATTTTCATCTCAGCTTCATTATAAATAACCATCCAAAACATCCCTTTGTAAAAGATGAAAACCTCTGATATAAACTTCATTAATATTTGTCACACTTTAGAGCAGCCTTTGATATTATACTAGGGCTATATCATTTCCCTGATAAACCGACTACAGACACTATTAAAAAAATAACCTAATTTACAAAAATGGCAATTTTGTCCTATCTACCTTATTTACATAATGCAAAGATGACAAAACACTTCATTCTACTAATCAGGATTGGTATTTAAATACTAAAGCTTCTGTTATAAGCAGGAGATGGTTCTTATACTTTATTCCTTAGGGAATTATTTCTATTAGATTTGTTTTTCTTTCTTCTTTTATTAACTAGTTTCCATCACTCACTAGCTGTGCAAACCTCAAAGAAATTGTTTTCTCTTACTGAGTTTCAATTTTTGCATCTGTAAGATGAGGATAATATCAACTTTGCTGGGTGTTGATAGGATTGAAAATAATGTGGGCAAGGACCTTGCAAAGCACCTAATACACAGTAACAAACAACAACAACACAGTAGGACCTCAGTAAATGGTGGCTACTACTGAGATGATTGACCACGCAAACTAATGCTCAGTTCTTTTAAAAGTTAAATGGGAAATTGACTTTTTGTACAAAGCTCTCTAAACACATAGTGTTTCTTGCAGAATGTATCCATTTTACAAGAGTTACGTTAAAGTCTAAGTACATAAAATATTGAAATGGATTGCAATGCAAGAGCATCTACAGAGTTACTCATCTGTTATACACCATCTAGTCATCTATACTGAAACAAAATCATATTGTGAATTGATAAGGAATGCTATTTCTGCTGCATTTAGAGTCTAGCTAGGTTTTACTTTAAAACTGGAGAAACATTAATTATACACCATGTATTTTATTATCAATATAATGTGTTTTCAAAACAATAGAACAGGTCTTTAATTAATTAATAATAATATATTAATATAGGTTAATTAATTGTGAAAAATGTATAAGTAATGTGGAGTATAAAGAAGCTATGTATCTTTGTATTTTCTGTAACTGTAATACCATTCTAAAATTAAAGAGTTTACCTTAAAAATTCAGAATTCATTCTAAACCTATTTTTTCTCTGAAGGAATGCCTATAAAAGTGTCAGTAAGAATTTAAAAGAATCTTTTAAAATAAGTAATATGTTCCAATCAAATAAAAAATTTACCCTTTCTTACAAATGCTAAGATCTAGCTCAGCTTTTGTGCAAAGTCCATGAATTTCTAGGTCATCAGCTTTCCGTTCACAAATCTCATACATCCTAACAGCTCAACTGAAAAAGTTTTCACAGTGTTCTGTGCTCTTGGTAAAAGGAGATTCCATTTAGGGGTTAGTGAAAGAACATACCCTCTCCACCAAGATGAGACTGATTTTGTTTCATCATTGAAAGTGCTCACAAAAGTTGTATATGGACAAATATAGGAGACTGTGAAAAACAAACAAAAAACTAAGGTGCAGAAATGGATGATACAAGGACAAGTGGTTCTAAATACAAATCATTGCCTGTTGTAACAAGATAAAGATGTGTTGCTCGTGAAGACTATATTGGGAGAAGAAATAGTTCAAATAATATTGTGATGAAGGGGACAGATATGTTGGGTTATCTATTATATATTGTTACCATGGTTAAGCAGTGGAAGATACGATAACGGATTATGATATATAGTCCTTCGCCAGACTACATAAATTGTGGAAACAATCTCATAAGGCATGTAACACTGTTTTTGTTTAACACTACCTTGTCTAGGTCAAAAGAAAGAGACACCACAGTTTGTAGAGGACCCCAAGGGACAACGTAATATTCCTTTATGTTTTTGTCTATTTAATAAAGATGTCATCCATTTTAAAAAAATTGTTACATAAATTACCATTTTCAATTTCCAAAGGAAGGCAATTCACAAAACAAGCTATGAAGATGGTCTTATTTTGCCATTTTGGCTCTTGAGGCCCCCATTTGTGATAGTTATTAGGCAAAGAGACTGCAACTAATTCTCAGTCTCTAATGTACTAATAATGCCTTTTGACTTATGCATGTAATAAGGAGAGAATCACCTCTAATGCAATCTGTTGCATGCATTATTTACATCACTGAGTGCATTAGTAAGGAACATGAGGAGCTAGGGAAAAATCAGTGGAGCCTGTTTGCTTTTCTGTTCTATCAGTATTGTTAAATATTGTAGCATAAAAAAGGCATTTTCACTGATAGGACTGGCAGTATCTTCAAATTTTCAAGGTATATTTTTAATCATTCTCTTCATACCTCCAGTTCACCTCCAGACAAAGATTCTTACAAATCCACTTGCCCAAAGGTCAGGTTTAATAGTATCACTATATTATGATTTTCTTTACCAAAATTTTTTTTTTTTAAATCTCACATGATGTCTCTCCATCAACCAGCAACAACTTTTCTTTTTTTCCTCCTAAATCAAACATAATTTTAGAATTAAACCAATTTCATTTACCAGTGGGATTTTGTACAACTCTGCTTCAGCTCAATCTATTACTTACTCTCAGTGAATGTTTAGCTTTTGGGCTGGCTCAGTTTACCGCTGGTGTCATCCCATCCATAGTAGGGAATGAGGGCACAAGGTAGCCTGCAGAGTCCCTTCTGTTGCGATCACCCTTGGAATAGTGTGGATATCGTGCAATTCATGGAATTAGGAATGGACAAATGAAAGCCTTTTGTTTTTTACTATTTATTTTTTAATTTTGTGATAAAATTTTACTAAATTTTGATTTTTAAACTTTTCTATTTACCTTTTCTTTTTTTTGTATTTACCTTAATTTGTTTTTTTGGCTTTTGGTCAAGATTAGCTCTTCATTCTAATGACAAGGTAGCAGGGATATTATTTTTGCAAAAGATTCTTTTAAAACCTTTATGTAGTTCTGATGGGAGCTGTGGTAGCATAGTGCCTAAGGAACTTGACTGCTAATCAGAAGGCTGGCACTTCAAACCCACCAGCCACTCCTCGGAAGGAAGGTTGGACAACCTACTTCCGTAGTGATACAGACTCGGAAACCCAAGGAGGGGTCGCTATGAGTCAGGTCTAACTAGATGGCACATAACAACAACAACAAGTTCTGATATAAAATATCTTGCATTTACTTTATTCTCACAACCTGAAAACACCCCATAAAATTGGGATGAGTAAAACAAGGTTACATCTGAATTAATATCTGTGAATAACCAGAACTGTGAAAACAGAAATTCAAAGGTTTGGTCTCTCGGTAATTCTGATTAATGATTAAGAAGCAACAGTTATTCCAAATATGCTTACATCTAAATATATTATTTTTAGTTCAAATGTACAAAATTTTAAGAATAAAACTATTATTAAAAATATAAAATGGATACTACGATGGAAAATTTAAAATTACATATGGAATACAATTTTTACATTGATTTATATTTTCTTAAGTGGAGAAATGTCTCTGAGACATGTCTCTGAAACATCTTGGTGCCTAAGCATCACCAGGGTCCTTAGTAAAAAATCCATCATTTGAGCCTTACCCAAAGACGTTCTGGCACAACAGTTGAGACAGATCACCTGAGGATCACACTCTGAGAAACAAGATCCCAAGGAACAAAGGTGGTCACTTATGTACAAAGATAATACATTTTTCACAAGAGTAAAAGAACATAAAACTTACTATGCTAAGGGCTTTAGGGTACATGATTTTATTTAATCCTCACAAGGTTATAAAGTGGTAGAGTATTCATCAACATCTCTTTTTTTGCTGCATAGTATCTCTGAGGTTCAAAGAATGCATATAACACCATCAAGAAGTGCAGCACTGGAACTATAAGTGTGTGTAACAGCATAGCCCATATTTGTAACCACCTACACATTTTTCCACCTCTCCAGAACAGGGAGGAAAAAAAATTTAGCCTCTCTCTTTTTCTAGCACTCAATATTCATGGAGACAAGAGCCAGCAACAAATAAAAGGAAATACCAACACCATGCCTATTTTGGTGGTGTTCTGATGCCCAGAATATTAGTAAAACCAGTGTCCACATTACAAGGATCTTTTCTGAAAAGTCTCTCTCATGACCTTTGTGAAGTTGCACTTATTTTGTCTTCCCAACAACATTTCTTAGCCTGTAATGTTAGGGAGAAGTTCTTTGTTCTAACTTAGCAGCTATAATGGTTAAATCCAAGAGAGAGAGGAAAAGAAACAGGAAAGAAGAAGGAGTTGAGAGAAAAAGAATTTGAACACAACTGATGATATTAATTTATACATTTGTATTTGTGTATTAATGAGTGGAAAGAGCTGGGTGTTATCATCAAGGAGAAAGAGAGGAGTAAAAAGTACGTAGTCTTTTAAATTGATAAATTAGAAAAAAATATGGAAAGAGAAAACCCACTGTAGCCAGTCAATTCCAACACCTCAAATTTCATAAAGGTCAATATAAACGAATATATATGTTTATTTACCTCCGTAGTATTTATCAATAATATTTTGCATGCAAAAAACTATCATACCATGCAATAAATATTTCAAAATTTTGTGAAATATTATACATTAAATATTAATGGAAATATTTTTCTAAGTGTTTATGGAAGCTTGTATTACACAGTATAAACAATAAGTATACTTTAAAATAAATCTTTTAAATTTTATTCTTATCAGGAAACAACTCTAATTCTCATACCCTAGGAATTATAATCTGTTTACTACAAATGAGCCAAACTTATTCATGTAGTAAAGAAAGGAATTATTTGCATTTAATATTACTAGGAAAGACTTCTTTACTGTAAGGGTTGAGAGAGCCTGAAATGCATCCAAGGCTATAGTTTTTTATACATTTTGAGATCCTTCCTTCCTTCTTGATTCCTTTCCCACCCTTCTTACTTCATTATTGGGAGAATGGAGGGTGGGTTGGGATGAGAAAGGAAGTTAATTGTATCTGAACATATAAAAATTTTTATTTCTAATAATCAGATGAGGTGCTTTGGTGGCACAGTGGTTCAGGCACTGGGCTGCCAAGCACAAGGTTGGCAGTTCCAAGCTACCAGCCACTCTGCAAGAGAAACATGAGGCAGTCTGCTTCATAAAGATTTATAGCCATGGAAACCCTATGGGGCAATTCTACTCTCTTCTATAGGGTCACTCTGAGTTGCAATTGACTCAGTAGCAGTGGGTTTTTAATAACCAGGTCTCAAAACGCAGCTAATTCTGATTTTTTATTTTACAGATTAAGGAAGAATCTCAGAGAAAAACCTCCTCCCTGCATCTCCCAGACAAGTCACCAAGCCAAGAAGCAGAACCCACTTATTCATGCTTTTAATCCATTAAATTTACCAATACACTTGATTTTGTCTCAAGACCAACTCTGACAAGAGAAAAAAGGTACCAACTTAGGATCCTGTTGGTGTTTCTTTCAGAATCAGGGTTCTATTACTTCATCTCAAAACTTAAAATCCAATAAAAGAGAAAAACTTTAGGCATGCATCCCAGGAAATGTTAGTTTTTGTGCTCCCCAAATAAGTAACTTGACTTTCTGCTTTCTGATAACACAGTTAAAGCCACTTTTCAGTTCTATCTCTACATTTCTGCTTCTATATAGGCGACTTCTAGTTGTATTTTCTCAAGTTTGTTTTCCCAAGTGAATTCATCATCCCAAGCAATAAAACTGCAATCTACCAAATAATGAAAATTAGAAAATGTCAAAAACATTTCAAAAATAGGAATACATTTTGCTTCAGGAGGTCATTTTTGAGCAGCTAATAAATGTGATTAGAGAGTTTTGATTTAAAAGTATTACTGTTCACATGGTAAGGATCCTTCCCACTCAGTATTTAGAACTACAGAGCTATAAATTATAAAAGAAAAATATGGCAACCACTCCTGTGTTCCTATAACAAAGAATCCCTATAAACCAAACAAAAAAATGAAACTCACTGCCATTGAGTCGGATCCAACTCATAGAGACACCTTCTTGGATTTCCAAGGTGGTATC
>NW_006921705.1:4638753-4639632 GCF_000298275.1 Orycteropus afer afer
TTTTTTTTTTTTTGGTGTAGCAATTCAAGAATCATATATGCTTGGCCTTAATAGGTAAAACAAACCACGGGTGAGGCAAAGATATCCCTTGTTCTTTGGAAAAATTGGAGATTTTCAGGAATTAAGGAATATACTAAAGGTGATACAGTAAGTTACTGTAAGACCCTTGGTTTGAATATAGCATTCTTGACCATTCATGCACTCAACAAAGGTTCACTGAAGATCCAGTATGTGCCAGGATAGCCTTTGTATTACTACAAAGATATTAATATAATACACTATTTTTATATAAAACACACTGTCTAATGGAAAGAGAAACACAAATATGCCAATGATTACAGAACTAGAAGGAAAAAAAATGCATCTAATGCTATTGGGTCACAGAGGAAGAAACAAGGATTAAGGTATTGTTTCCTGGAGGGCCACATGGAAGAGATGGTTCACGAAGGAATCTTGAAAGATTCCTGACAAGCAGAGAGGGCACTGAAGAAGATTTGAGGGACAGGAAAGAATACCCAGCAGTGCCAAAGCAAGAGGCAACATGTCTTTAGGGAACAGCAAGTCATATGGTAAGGCTGGCTCAGAGTGCAGGACCTGGAGCAGAAAATGAGTCCAGAGATGGGACAGGGAATCCATCATGACAGATTTTATGTTCAGATCCAAGGAGCTTGCAATTTTCCCTAAAAAGAACAGGATGCCAATTTAGGATTTTAAGGAAGATGTGAGATAGTTAGATATTTATTTTTCAAAAATCACTTTGGCTATCTTGTTGCAAAAAGACAGAGACAAGATTTGAAGCAAAGAATTCACTTTTAGGAGGCTATTACCAGAATCCAGCTGAGAAATAATATTGATTACATCATCCCTTTTTAGGGTAGA
>NW_006921705.1:4640190-4641690 GCF_000298275.1 Orycteropus afer afer
TATATGTATATATAAAATGAAGTTGATCTTTTCTGTCTTTATTATGTTTTTTAACCATTCAAAATTTGCTAGTGTTAATAATGCAATGCTTTTTTATATATCTACACTAACAAAACTGGAAACTGTTTTAGATAAAGGTAAGTTGTGGTTACCACTGTCTCTAGTCTGCCTTCTGACAGGAGCCACACTGACAATACTTACATTTCTGCCAGTGGAAATATTGCAGAGAAACTTCATGGTGAATAATTGATGAGATGTCAGTTTTTCAAGGTAGAGAAAAGAAATTTGATTTCAGAAGAGCCCAGCTCACTTACAACATTTCACATCAGTTTCCAACTGATGACATAGATTGAGTGAAAATTAATTGGCATTTTATATTGTTTCTTGTGCTCTAAAGGGGATATGCTCAAACAAGTGGGGGATGGTTTATTTGATTAGATACACCAATTTCCAGGCAATTTTTTCAAATAAGAAACTTATTTGTTCTTGTGAAGTAATATTTGCAACTGTGGTGACCTGGGTTGAATGACATTGAGAATTTTGGTCTAGTTTTAATATGTGAGAGGAAGTGGAGAGCTGGAAGAGCCAGTCTTTATTAAAGAACTGGTATGTCCACAAAAACGTATGTAAAAACAACCACCTCCACCACCAACGATGACAACTGTACCCAACAGATCTCTTCCATTATTAAGTCCAAGGCTTTGACTTCTTGTTACCTTATAAATGTGCACAAAATAAAAATAAATTAAAATAGACATTTGGAAGTAATTAATTTTATTTTTTTGAAATTCAAGAAAAGTATTACTAGTTCAAGATAGGAATAATGTTTAAGGATTTCCTAGAAGGTTCATATGATAGACCCTTAACAAAATCATCCTCTGGGATAAAAAGGTAGCATTTACTTATTTATTTTAAGTAAGAATAACTGGGTGTGTAGGGTATGTATTTATCAAGATAAAAATAAACTATTTATAACTCAGTCTAAGATAGGAATAATGAAATCTGGACAAACACTAAGAATAATCAGCTTATCCACAACATATTTTAACTCCCTTGTTAATATGGAAAGAAAAAAGGTCCTCACATCAGTATTGTCAAGGGAAGAATAAAATATACAATGACTATCTTTACAGAAGTAGATTGCCCCATCTTCCTTCCACAGAGCAGCTGGTAGATTTAAACCACTGACCTTCTGGTTAGTAGCCAAATGTCATATCCACTATACCACCAGAGTGCTCTGTGTGTGTGTGTGTGTGTGTGTGTGTACCAGAAGGCTGGTGGTTCAAACCCACCAGCCACTCCTTGGACGGAAGATTGTATAATCTACTTCGGTAGTGATACTGCCTTGGAACCCCAAAGAGGGGTCACTATAAGTTGAATCCGACTTGACGGCAGTGAGTTTGATATATATGTGTGTTTGATTTTAAACTGTTGTTTGTTGTGATTAGGTGCCATAGAGTTGACTTGATAGGTATGTACAAATATATACATACATATATA
>NW_006921705.1:4642811-4655883 GCF_000298275.1 Orycteropus afer afer
AGACATATATACTCCTCGGAAGAAGGTGGGGCAACCTTCCTTCCAAGGAGTGGCTGGTGGGTTTGAACCACCAGCCTTCTTGTTAGCAATCAAATGCCTTAGGCACTACGCCATCAAAATCTTAGTAGAAAGTAAAAATAAATTTTAGTATTCTTATAATAATTTTCTATAATCATAATACTAGCAAAGCTTATTAAATAAAGTGAAATTCCTAAACACAGGATATTTATATATTAATCTTAAAATAAAACCAAACTCACTGCTGTGGAGTTGGTTCCGACTCATAGTGACCCCTCCTTGGGTTTCTGAGGTGATACCTCTATGGAAGTAGATTGCATAGTCTTCCACAGGAGTGGCTAGGAAGTTTGAACCACCAGCCTTCTGGTTCTCAGTCAAATGCCTTAACCACTATGCCACCAGAGCTCCCATATATTAATCTTAAGTGAGGTCCAAGTAATTGAAGTACACTATAAATAATCTTTGATACCTAAAATTGTCCATGTGAAATACATATTGGCTGCAAGTCAAGTTCTACAGGTGAGTGTCTGCCCTTGTGATGAAGTATCAATAGCGATGCAAAAGAGTAACTCATTGGGAAATGGCAACTTTTCAAAACGAAGAGGTAATAGTAAGAAGGTTTTGGTATCTAAGTGGTAACTGCTGCAATGCACAATTGTAAACATTATACTATCTTTCATGTGTATAGATTTTGATGTTTCTTCATTAATAAAGCCATTAAGTATCTTCCTAGAGATTAATTAATTAATTAGCATGCACTTCCAAATGTAAAGCATTTCTCTTTCAGTTCATATTTTCATTTAAAGCTGGAAAAACAGTAACAAAATTTGGGCATTGAGCTTATTTTATGTTCTTTAGCATGATCACTTTGGACTCACGTTAGAAAACAGTCTATTGTACAAACTCAAGAAGATGGCAACTGTATTTCATAACTTTTGTTCCTAGTTTTAGTTCCTAGCAGAGTGCTAGTCATGGGACGTGCTCTCCGGGTTCATGTTGACTAAGTCATCAGTGATATACAGGGATGGAGTGTAATGCTATTGAAGGGGACACGATCCCAAGATGATTGGTGAATGAAGACAGTTCGAAATGATTCTGATGAAGTCTGGCTATTTAACACTGTAATTGTGAAATAAACAAGTGATATGCCTGCGCAAAAACAGCAACAAAAAGAAAACCTTCTTTGCAAGGACACTTTTCCTGTCCTGACTAACAGTTTATAATAAGGTTTTCTTAGATATTTTTAAGACACAGAGATTTATTCCCTTATTAGAAAGCTAAAAACATGACACTTGCTAAAAAGTCAATAGGCCACTTGACATAAGCTGGCATAACATTAGCCTCATCACCCTGACCTTAAGTTACTGTGCCACTTTATTGTTCAAACAGGGAAAGCCACAAGCTAATGATACTCCTCAGGCAAACAAGGTCAACTTAATTAGGTCACAAGAAGATGTTAGAAGCAGAACTGTAATACCTTTAAGAAGACAATCTAATTTTCAAAATAGGTGTCTAGTATGAGAACAGTACAATTTGTCAATTTTTTTCCCTGAATTACAAGAACGCTTTTAAAATCAGATAACAGAGATTAAATAATAAACCCAGAGCAAATGAGTAGCTAAGTAATTATTGTAAATTAGGAGATACCCAGTAGACACATCAAATTGAAAGAATATTCTAGATTAGTTTGGGGAAGAGGATGGTTGGCAGAGAGCAAAATGATACTTTATATCAAAAAAGTGTCTCAGGGTCTTGGGAGATGAAAAGAATGACGTATACCATGAGCACTCCTGACTGAAGCCAGTCAACAACAACATAAAATCTACCTGAACATCTCTTAATATATTGGGGACGAAACTGTACTTGCTACTTAAACTAAAATTTGGCAAGAATATTTTCTCTACCAGGTAAAATTAAAGCAAGATGCAAACTTTTCAGAGTGTGTGATTTTGGGCTTTTACATCTAGACCTAAGATTTATATACAATTCATCAGCTAAGTCAACAAATTCTTTTAGTTTTTTATGAGTCAAAGGGCGAAGGTCTGGAGGTTTGTCCAAAGCTGAACTCTGGATTTTGAAAAGTTGTTAAAATCTTCTATTAGACCAATATAGCCAAATGGAAACCAGAGTAGGTAGCTCAAATATCTCAATAAATACAAAGCAGAATGCTACACAATCTTTTGAGATAGTGTATTGAGTACATCAATACAATAAAAAGGAAGCAGTTTTTAGTCTCAAGCACACACTAGGTGTCCAGTAACCGCTGAATCATTAGAGAGGATAAAAGATGATAGAAAGAACAGCCAGAAGCATTCAATACAGATTTACTGACTCACTCATTACTTAATAGTTAGCATTTACCCATTTTGAAAAATACATAAGCCTTGACAGTGTACAACTCCTCCAGTTTGTGACATGCCAAAATACTTGTTATGTGCCATCGAGTTGGCCCCGACTCAAAGCGACCCCTCCTTGGGTTGCCGAGGCAGTATCACTACGGAAGTAGATTTCCCAACCTTCCTTCTGAGGAGTGGCTGATGGGTTTGAACCGCCAGCCTTCTAGTTAGCAGTCAAGTGCCTTAGGCACTATGCTACCAGAGCTCCCCATTAGCCATTAGAGAGATGCAAATCAAAACAGCCTTGAGATACCATTATATCTCTGTTGTAGCCTGAGATTACTCCAGAGTTTTCAAACAGCTTCTCCACACTGATAATGAATGTTGTACCCATGCCAGTTAAAATGCTGTTAACCAAACCTTTCCATGGGGTTTATCCAAATTATATTTCCACCTTTCAAGACTTTTAAACTCTTCGTTGTTTCCTAGATGTTATTAGGAATTGCTTCAACATTAAGATATTCATCAACTTGACAAGTAGGCTATACATCTTCCATTACAGTAATTATAAAGATGTTGGATAGGACAGGACCAAGTTCAGAATCCTGCTACTTAGCACTACAGAAAACTACCCCACTCCACTGGGATTACACAGAACCTACAGAAGGCAAATAACGGTAATAAGTACCTGATTTAGGAATGAAGAAAAACCGTTTGTGATACCAGCCACACTGTGTGTGTTTATATGTGTATATACGTGTGTGATCAACCAAGGCACTCAACCTCGATGCTCCTAATTTTGTCACCAAGCAAATGAAAAATCATGGAAACATTAGTGTTTACAGGATCACAGATATTCATTAACCTAATCTTCTTTTATTATAAACTTGGGAATAAGTCCAGAAAGGCTAAAGGTATCAGAAAAAGAGTTAAGAAAGAAAGGTAAGTTCACAAAGAAAGACATGGTACGTCTCCAGATGGCTAGGCTGGTTCTCTCTCTCTCTCTCTTTAATATCACAGTAAATTAGAAAAATTCCAAGACTATGAAGTTGTTTCCAACAAGATCTCTTCAATGCAGTTTGTAAGTATTATGGCTTTTAGGTGCTGCAGGTGGAAATGTGACTGTGAAAGAAAATTTAGTATCATAAGATAATGAACCACAGCTGAAGCCCAAGGAAGCATTGGTATGAGTTAACCATGAAGGAAAAAAGAAAAAGAAAAGAATATATCAAAAGTCCATTCATTTCTCTATCAGTAGTTCCTACTTTTTCTCCCCAAAATCACAGAATATGGAAGATAATCAACTGGAGAAGGATTGTAATTTGCCAGTCGCTTACAATGGCTGGGAACAGGAGTACATACACCCTAGCATTCCGGCTCATTAACCTGTCACTAAACCTCTACAAGCAAAGAATTCTCATTTAAAAACAAGGATAACAATAATCTTCTCCATAGAGTTGTTACTGGGATAAAGTGGATGAATGGAAAGTCAGTAACAGTACCTGGAAGACACTGAGCTTTTCAGACATTTTCTGTATTATATTTTTCCTGGTTCAGACTCTCAAAATCTATGTACTCCTCCTACTTAGTTTACTCTAGCATTTTCTAGAAAATGTTAGGGGGTAATTAACATAATTGCTTGGCAGGGAAAATGCTCTGTACTTATATAGTTTCTATATAAGGGGTTTGAAAGGATTGGTCTCATCTGTCATTGAAACCCATCATGTGATTACCATATAAGACTAATGAAGAGCTCAGGCTGAAAGGGTTCAAGAGGCTGGAGTATCAGCCTTTGAACAAGTCAAAGCCACAGGGACTGCAGCAGGACATCATTACCAGGAGAAGGGCTATTCAAGCTTGCTTTAATGGAAACAATTTAATAAGCATTACCTGCTTGATTTTACATTTATGGAGCAAAAAAGGTAGATACGACACACACACACACAAAAAATACCAGTTAAAATAAGTTGAAAGGAAACAAGGTATCTATTAAATGTAATTTCTTGGCCAAACATTTAAAGATAATCTATTGTGCACACACACAAAAAATTGAATATATTTTTCCCTTAAAAATAAAACTTCATTCTCTTTATGTATTTGGAATGAGAAACTAGGAGTAATCAATATAAGTAAAATTAAGCTATATAATACAATATCAGAATTTTAAACCAAGTGACAAACTTCACTGATTGTATTTGACTATTACCTATTTCATTTACTGCTTTTCCTATTCTCTTATTACAGTTTATTTTAAACCTCTGAATGTAGCTACAGCTTTATTTGGTAAGAAAGCCCAAGAGGATAGCATAAACAATTTGATATTGATCTATGGACAAAGAGCCCAAGAAATACTCATTTAGCTATTTACATTAGTCCTTTAACAAAAATAACATTCCTCCTTCCCCAAAAAACGATTTACAGTATCAGCAAAATTAAAAAGGAAAAAAAAAAAAATCATGCAATACCATGATTGCTTGAAAGAATAAAATAAAAGCTGAAGTATTCTAAGATGAAAATTTCCTTCCATACAAGGAGTATACTTTATGTGGGAGCTCTGGTAGCATAGAACCTAAGGCATTTGACTGCTGACCAGAAGACTGGTGGTTCAAGCCCACAAACCACTACTCAGCAGGAAGATGGGGCAATCCACTTTCATAGAGATACTGCCTTGGAAACCCAAGGAGGGGTCGCTGTGAGTCAGGATCAACTTGATACTACATGTATATTTTTCTATATCTACAAGGAGTTCCCCACTGGTAAAGTGCTCTGCTGTTAACCAAAGGGTTGGCAGTTTGAACCCACCAGGCACTTCACAGGAGAAAGAGGTGGCAATACACTTCTGTAAATATTACAGCCTTAGAAACCTAATGAGGCAGTTCTAGTCTGTCCTATATGGTTGCTATGAGTTGGGATTGACTGAACGGCGATAGGTTTCATGTTTTTTGTTTTGATGGTTTCCCCTGTTACCTGAAAGTAGTGCATACTAATGAAACTTTCTGTAAGCCAAAATGGTATAAAGTGAAAGAGCAATTACCATTAATATATATGGGGAAAAATTTTGAGCATTCCCAGACCCAAAAAATAACCTACAAATCATACCAAGCCAGACTAACATATAGTGTTCACAGACACAGTTCAAAGCTATGGTGGCTTGATGCTAAGATGGAGGGTAGTTCTCCAGGCAATGCCACTCTCCTTGCTCCAGCTATGTGCTGCATGTTTAGCCACTTGCTACATAACGAAGGCTGAATATTATTTTTTTCTTTTTCTTTTTTTTTATAAAAGCAAAAATCCTCTTTGGATTTCTTTCGGCTACTGAAAACTGGTACTAATATAGGTTTTTCATAAACGTGAAGTGGTGTAAAGCAAACTTTAGGCAAGTGGGGATACCTGTATACGTAACTTAAATACATAATTTAACTACCATCTCTGCATGGATAATTACTTGAAATGAAAAGTAAGTAACTTGATCAAACTGTCATATTTAAAGATACAACATTATCACACACTGATGCTCACTTAACTTTGATCGTTCAGTGTTGTACCTTTAGCCAATATAAAATTATTCTTTTATTCAATATCTTGAAAATTTTCAGTTCATTTGATGAGGCACTAATGGTCATCACTGATATGAGTGCAAGTAAGATGAAAGAAAGTCGCTGTGATATAACATATTCATGTTCAGAGGTTGCCTGTTTTAAAAGTAATGAGATCACACCATGAAATTCTGGACAAATCTTTAGCTTCTAGACACATTTGATGTAACACAATCATAGCTTATTCTCCAGAGCATCCAGCACTATGTCCAATCTACAAGCACTACAGTATCACAGCCTGATGCTTTTAACGAATACCTAGAATTAAGACGCCTAGAGCAGAGAAAACCACCTAGCCCATACTCCTGAGCCAGGTAGGAAAAAGGTCATTTACTTCTATAACTGAGAAAACACACTTATTGTTTGGGCTAATAAAGAATGGATTTTCAACAAAAACTGACTTCGCTAAAATAAAGCAATCTTGGTGAGAGTTAAAGAAGAAATTGTGAAGAATAACTGAACAATATTTAAGAATTCTTTGTTACATGCCTGCAGTAATTACCATCGACTTCACTGAATTCTATAAGCATTACAGATCAGGAACTAATAGAATTTCAGATAATGAAGAGGCAAAATAAATTATTTACTTGCTTGACTACATTGGAAGCAGACAGAAACTACTTTCATCCCCCTACACCATGACATTCGACCCTCAACCTCTAGTGGAAGAAGTCTTGAGAAAATAATTTTGGCTCACAGAGATGTGCCAACCTTTACCACTAACCTGGCAAAGTTGAAACCTTGTCTTCACGATTACCATGTTTCATACTCAAGCTTCTTAAATTCAATTGCTATGGTCTGCCTAAGATCAAAAATGCGCTTATTAAATTCTTTTACCTGTTTAGGTTTATGTGCCACTGCAGCTGCATTTATACTGGGAAACCTAATTATGGACGTGCTACTTTTTTTTCGTTCTGGAAGCAATACATGCAATTAAATCCTAACAATGAATCTAGTAAACTGCCATACTGTGAACATTATATTTGAAAGAAAAATGTTAAATAAACAGAAAAAAAATGGCATAACATTAACACTCTTAATGAACAATTATTTTTCACATTCAATTACACTGTATGACTAAAGGCAACTAAACAAATATAGATAAAACTAATTTCCTCAATAATGGAATACTGAAGCAATTTGCAGCATGCAGCTTTTGAATTTCAGTGAATTAAAAGTACCTTTATTTCCATTTGCATCTGTGTGTACAAAAATATATACAAACCAAAAATATATATTGATAGTCTACTTGAAGAAGTAGCTATGGAAAAAACCCAAAATTATTGAAATAGAGGATTATTATTATAAAGGAGTAGCCTATGGCAGAAAAACTGATATATGTAGATACATCCATAACACCAGTAGCTTAAATTAAGAGGAGATAAAATTTGAGCTGTATTTTTTTTTTTAATTTAAAAATCATTGGACTGACAAAGATCAAGTCAACCAATTATTTTTTCTTCTTCCTTCTTAATTAGCTGAAGAATATTTACCATAACAAACTATATGGGAGTTGGCTGTCCTTTTCATCATTAGAGTACCAAACAATAATAATGTTTATAAGAATTTAACACTGTGCCACAGTCAGGTGTGGCTGAGTTTTCAGACATTCATCAGTTTGTTCATCCTTCATAACAGCCAGGTCATTTAAAAATTCAAACCAATTCCCTGTTAGTTTGATATGAGTGTCCAAAAGTGTGCATCACATCATATCCTTCACCACAGCTAATTATATCATACATGCTGCTAATACTTGGGAGAGTTGCAGTTTAAAACAGAAAACAATAAAATGGAACTAATTTTTCTCCAACTATTAAACTTATGCTTGGGATTTAAGCTACACGGACACATTATTGTTTACAAAAGCTTTTATTTTTTCACAGAAAGTATTACTCAGCCCATGAGAGAAATGGTACAGTTAGTTTAGTATGGAGAAATGTGTACTGGGCTAGCAGAAGTCTTGGATTTCAGTCACAGTTGTGAACCTTTCCACATGCTTACAAGTAACAACAATATACAAGTAACAACCGATCTGATATTCAGTTTCCTCACCTGGAAAATGAAGACACTGAAGCTAACTGTCTTCCTACACTTGTCAAACTTAAAACTAAGATTAATTTATCTTTGGATGTAAAACACATAAATGTAACTTGCATATAAATCAGTGTTCTCAAATTTGGCTAGCCAAAATTGCCTGTCTCTGGGTCTGTGTTCCAGAACAATTAAAGAAGACTCCTTGTGAGTGGGGCCTGGGGATCAAAACAAAACCCAACCAAACCTACTGCCATGGAGTCGATTCTCACTCATAACAACCCTATAGGACAGCACGGAACTGCCCCATAGGGTTTCCAAAGCTATACATCTTTAGTGAAGCAGACTGCCTAATCTTTTTCCTGCAGAGCAATCGATGGGTTCAAACCACCAACCTTTTGGTTAGCAGCTTAATTCTTTAATCACTGTATCACCAGAACTCCTCCCAGGCTCAAGGGTATGTCTTAAAAGTTCCTCTGGTGATTCTACAAATGTACAAACAGGGTTGAGTAGCCTTTCCGCAGAGCCTACTCTTAACCACAGTGCTAGCCCAAACAGAGCTAGTGTGTAATGTATACAGCTAAGAGCTTTATTTTTATTATTTCTGGATTTAATTTTCCAATACCTTCACTAAACTTTCATTATATACCTTTTAGATTCTGTGCAATATGCTAAGTCCCAAGTGCACAAAGATTAAAAAGTAAACCAATCACAATTCTTGCTGTCAAGAAACTTATTTCAGCAGGTTTTTGTTGTTTGTTTTGAATTTTTGTGACACTTACATAGCTTGCAGTCATTTCAGAACCCTGCACACACATCTATTAAGCTGCAATTAGCTTTAAAAATTACTATTACTATAAAATTACTATACAGGTAGTATATAGTACTTTTTACTTTAAAAATTACTATAGCGGGTAGTGGCAAACTTCAGTTCCTTAACTCCATTTGAAGCACATTTTGTTTGTTCAGGGTCCCACCCAATAAGGTGTTACTATTAGTGAGCTTGTTGTTGTTATGTGCCATCGAGCCGGAACTGACTCATAGCGACTCCTCCTTGGGTTGCCAAGGCAGTATCACTACAGAAGTAGATTGCTCAACCTTCCTTCCAAGGAGTGGCTGGTGGGTTTGAACCGCAAACCTTCTGCTTAGCAGTCAAGTGCCTTAGGCACTATGCTACCAGAGCTCCCTTTAGTGAGCTGAGCATGTGGCATTTCAACAATGCTTATTTTGAATTTTTTGCACTATACAAAATTCAATTGGGCAAATGCTTACTATTTATATTTTTAAGATTAGACATATTAGCAGAAACAAGTATTAAAATGGATTGCATGATGAAATTTTGGGAAAAATAGCTTTTGCTTTTATCCCCATAAAATATAAACAATAATGTTCAAAAAGTAAATAACCTGTATGTTTAAATGAATGTATTCATAAATAGCAACCATAAGCAGATACATACAACGTACACATTACGGACTCAAAGATACATAAAAATATATTGCCATAAAAAAACTTACATTTTGATGTGTTTTGTAACCCTGAACTGTTTCTTGTTTTTTCATTGAAGACTCATATCTCTTTATGGTGTGCAAACTATTTATTGGTGTAACACATTATGAATGATAGCAAAAGACACATTTAAAAGATGCCATTATCCCATAAATAATTCAAAATATACAATATTGTTTAGTTCCTGTTAATGAGAAGGATTTCATTTTACTTGGATCCACAGTCAACACCCTTGGAAGCAGCAGTCAAGAAACAAAATGACATACTGCACTGGGCAAATCTGCTGCAGAAGACCTCTTTAAAGTGCTAGAGTAAAGACGTCATTTTGAAGACTAAGGTTTGCCTGATCCAAGCCATAGTACTAAGAGCCCCATATGTATGTGAAAGGTAGACATGAATAAGGAAGACTGAAGAACTGATGCATTTGAACTGTGGTGTTGGTGAAGAATATTGAAATTGCCATGGACTGCCAGAAGAATGAACAAATCAGTCTTAGAAGAAATGCAGCCGGAATGCTCCTTTGAAGTAAGAGTGCCCCGACGTCATCTCTCCTACTTTGGCCACGCTGTCAGAAGGGACCAGTCCCTGGAGAAGTATATCATGCTTGGTAAAGAAGAGGGTCAGTGAAAACGGGGAAGATCTATCACAAGATGGATTGACACAGTGGCTGCGATAATGGGCTCAAGCATGGCAACAAATGTGAGGCTGGTGCAGGCCAGGCAGTGTTTCCTTCTGTTGCACAGAGAGTAATTACGAGTCAAAACCAACACGGCAACAGCTAACAACAATAGGAAATCCGCCCTTTCCTTCATTTGAGATTTTTCTTTTTTGAACTATTTTTCTGAATGGAATGAGGATTGCATGGTGTCATGGAAAAAAATACTGAAATTAAATTGCCGTACTAGCTCTGCTTTTTTATTATTATTTTTAAGGTCACTTTTGTTTAGGTCATTAAAGCGCTCAGCCTCGTTTACAATACAATGCAATGGGGTTGTAAAAATAATTTCTACCATTGATTCTTTTGGTCTGGATAGTCAAAGATTCTGAAATATGGGACTTACATGTTCCTCCCAAGAATGAGAATGATGACTTGGACAAGGAGAGATGTTGAAGTTAACTGATTAGAAAAAATCAATTTTATGTCTGTTTATATGACAGAAATGATGTTTTATCTTCAGGAAAGGCTTTTACTGGTGGATTAGTTTTACAGCAGAAGTGACAGTGCACTCTCTTGTAATCCTCATGATGAATACTACACACCTGTAAGAACCCTCAATTGGGTAAAGGTAAAGTCAATTTGTGGAAAGAGATCAAAGCTTTACTGATGTAATCAAAATGATTTAAAATGAGTGTCAATTTTGAAAGAGCAATGGATTTGAAATGTACAGTTTTGGCCCTGTCATTAGCTAGATGTGTGACCTTGGACATGTTACTTAACTTCATATACCTCAGTTTTCTACTTGTTTTATGGTTCTTGATCTTCTCACAAAAAAATCAGATTCAATCATGGTCACACTAGAACCACACCATCTGTGAGTTCGACCAATCAGGAGCATATTTTCAGTCTCAGGATATAACTTTACTTTGTTTCATACTGATCTTTTTAAAATTTATATCACTTTTGCAGTTCAATCTTTTTCTTTCTCTTTTTCTGGATTATTGCCTGTTCACTTAAGCAACTGTATTTTAAAGATTCCCTAATTGCTGAAAACCAACAGAAAGATAAAATTTCTTTCTTGCAACAGCAACAAAATAATTTATACAGATACTTCAAAGATTCATGGCTTGAAATGAATTAGAGCATTTTTAATTGGTTTTCTTCTCCTTTAAAAGGAAACCTTAACTCACTTTTGTTCTGATGTGTGCTGTTTGCTTGGTAAAATATAAGAATTCTCAAATACATGTGGTTAGTTAATGCCATTTTTGCTATATCCTGACATAGTACTCTTTGTTGTTGTGGTTGTTGTTAGTGCCATTGAGTCATCTCCAACTCATAGTGACCCTTTTACACAGCAAAACGAAACACGGCCTCATCACATGCCAGCTCCACGATCCTTGTTATACCTGAGCCCATCACTACAGCCACTGTGTTCAATCCATCTTGTTGAGGGCCTTCCTCTCTTTCATCAACCCTCCACCCTACCAAGTATGGCGTCCTTCTCCAGGGAATGGTCCCTTCTTTCAATATGACCAAAGTAGGTGAGACAAAGTCTGGCCATTCTCACTTCCAAGGAGCATTTTGGCTGCACTTCTTCCAGGACAGACCTGTTAGTTCTTTTAGCAGTCCATGGCACTTTCAGCATTCTTTGCCAATACCATAACTCAAAAGCATCAACTTTCCTTCGGTCTTCCTTATTCATTGTCCAGCTCTCACATGCATATGAGGAAATTGAAAATATTATGGCTTATGTCAGATGCACCTTAGTCCTCAAGGAGACATTTTTGCTCTTCAGCACTTGAAAGAGGTCCTCTGCAGCCGATTTGCCCAATGCTTTAGACATCGTCTGATGTCCTGACTGCTGCTTCCACTGGTGTCGATTATAGAACCAAGCAATGTGAAGTCTTTGACAACTTCCATCTTTTCTCCATTTACTGTGATGCTGCTTATAGGTCCAGTTGTGAAGATTTTTGTTTTCCTTGTATTGAGATGTAATCCATACTGCAGACTGTAGTCTTCAATCTTCATTAGTACGTGCTTCAAGTCATCCTCACTTTCAGCAAAATTGTGTCGTCAGTGTATAGCAGGTTGTTAATGATTCTTCCTCCAATCCTGATGCCAAGTTCTTCTTCATACAGTCCAGTTTCTTGGATTATTTGCTCATCACACAGATTGAATAAGCATGGTGAAAGGATACAACCTTGATGCACTCCCTTTTTGATTTTAAACAATGCAACATCCCCTTGTTCTGTTCGAACGACAGCCTCCTGGTCTATGTACAGGTTCCTTATGAGTACAATTAAGTGTTCTGGAATTCCCATTCTTCTCAATGTTACCCATAATTCGTTCTGATCTACACAATCAAATGTTTTTGCATAGTTAACAAAACACAAACATCTTTCTGGTATTCTTTGCTTTGAGCCAAGATCTATCTGACATCAGCAATGATATCCCTCATTCCACATCCTCTTCTGAATCCAGCGTGCATTTCTGGAAGTTCTCTGTCAATACACTGCTGCAACTGTTTTTGAATTATCTTCAGTAAGATTTTACTTGCATGTGATATTAATGATGTTGTTCCATAATTTCCACATTCTGTGGGATCACTTTTCTTTGGAATGGGTACAAATATGTCCTCCAGTCAGTTAGCCAGGTAGCTATCTTCCCAATCTCCTGGCATAGTTGAGTGAGTACCTCCAGTGTGGCATCTATTTGTTGAAACATCTCCATGGGTATTCTGTGAATTCCTGGAGACTTGTTTTTCACCACTTCCTTCAATGCAGCTTTAACATCTTCCTTCAATACCATTGATTCTTGATCATATGCTACTTCCTGAAATGGATGAAGATCTACCAATTATTTTTGGTACAGTGACCCTGTGTATTCTCTCCATCTTCTTTTGATGTTTCCTGCATCATTCAATA
>NW_006921705.1:4655983-4667861 GCF_000298275.1 Orycteropus afer afer
CCACTGGTTCTTGAACATATGCCACCTCCTGAAATGGATGAAGATCTACCAGTTCTTTTTGGTACAGTGACCCTGTGTATTCTCTCCATCTTCTTTTGATGTTTCCTGCATCATTCAATATTTTGCCCATAGAATCCTTCACTATTGCAACTCAAGGCTTAATTTTTTTCTTCAGTTCTTTCAGCTTGAGAAATGCTGAGTGTGTTCTTCCCTTTTGGTTTTCTAACTCCAGGTATCTGCACATTTCATTATAATAATTGACTTTGTCCTTTTGAGTTGCTCTTTGAAATCTTCTGTTCAGCTCTTTTATCATGTCATTTCTTCCATTTGCTTTAGCTACTCTCTGTTCAAGAGCAAGTTTCAGAGTCTCTTTTGACATCCATTTTGGTCTTTTCTTCTTTTCCTTTCTTTTTAATGACCTTTTGCTTTCTTCATGAATAATGTTCTTGATGTCATCCCACTATTACCCTGGTTTACTGTCATTGGTGCTCAATGCATCAAATCTATTCTTCAGATGGTCTCTAAATTCAGGAGGGATATATTTAAGATCATATTTTGGCTCTCATGGACTTGCTTTAATTGTCTTCAACTTCAAGTTAAACTTGTGTATGAGCAGTTGATGGTCTGTTCCACAATCAGCTCCTGGCCTGGTACTGGCTGAATATATTGAGCTAAGATATTGAGCTTTCCAATTGTCTCTTGCCACTGATGTAGTCGATCTGATTCCTCTGGTGAAGTCCAAGTGTAGAGCAGCCATTTGTGTTGTTGAAAAAAGATATTTGCAGTGAATAAGTCGTTGGTCTTGTAAAATTCTATCATGCAATCTCTAGTGTTATTTCTGTCACCCAGGCCGAATTTTCCAACTACCGGTGATTCTTCTTTGTTTCCAACTTTTGCATTCCAGTTACCAGTGATAATTAACACATCCTGATGGCATGTTTGGTCAATTTTAGACTGCAGAAGTTGATAAAAATCTTCAATTTCCTCATCTTTGGCTTGTATTCTTTAGAAAACAATTTTGTCTACCTAGTATTTAATTTCCACTTAGTATTTTCCTCTAAAATAAAAATCCATTTTTGAAATAATTTTCTATGAGAAAGGCACAACAAAAGTTACAAAGGCTCATTTGCAGAAAAAGCACAAAACTTCAGAAATATTACCAAGATCGTCTTTGACTAATACCATTAGCTTTCCTTCTTCTGGTTTTTTTTTTTTTTGTACTTTTTAAGGCCTTTAATACATTCATATACTATAACTTTAATAATGAATAAGATTTTCTATCTTTTCTTAAAGATAATAAAGTTACCAAGAATAAATTATTTACATAGATAAAAGTTAACTGTGTAATCATGTTTATGAAAACTTTTTTAGGGGTACAATGCACGATACATGATAATCAACCCTCATATTCTCACATGTACATAAATAACAATTTAAAAAATCAGACCCTTGTTAAAATGTACTATGGGAGCAGTCATGTCTTAGCTTCTCAAAGATGAAAAGTATGCAAACTAGTGATTGAATTTAAAGACCTGTACATTTATTTTGAAGATAAGACAAGAGAGTAGTAGAATTTTTTTAAAAAAATAAGCTTTCCATTGTTGTATGGACTCTAACTGCCATGAATGTGTTGAAGATCACAAATCAGTGAAGATGAGTTGGTCCTGAAAGGGTAAACTGAGTAGGAGAGACGTAAACTCGGCTTTGGAAGATGCCTACGGTCAGGATAGGCAAAGGGTAATCAAGAAGAAGCAGTGAGGATAGAAATGAAAATGGCATGGTTGTGGGCTAGTGAAAATACCACTCAGGTTGTTGTTGTTTTTTGTTGTTATTTGCCATCGAGTCGGCCCCGACTCATAGCGACCCCTCCTTGGGTTTCCGAGGCAGTATCACTATGAAAGTAGGAATGCCCAACTTTCCTTCCGACCACTCCGGTAGTGTGGCATAAATATGATTAGGCAGGAAAACATATATTGAGGGTCTCAAAGCCTAACCAAGAAGCTTCTAGTTAAAAGCAGAGAATATGTTGAGAATAACATGTTCTTTTCCGTGACTGGAAATAACAGATGCACAAAAAATATTTGAAAAGAGTTCCTAACACACTGTAGACATATGCTAGGTAATCAAAGACTTATTGGATTATATGAAGTGAAGAATTGAGAAGGGAGCGTGGGAGAGAAGGGGGCCTATAGAGCTGCAAGGAAGAGAGAGAGAATTGGTTAGTGGAAGGTAGGAAATTAACAACCTCTAATTTGTTATTTTGAAATAAGTCAACCATACAGAAAAAAGTTCTAAGACTAATAGAAAGATTTCCCATCTAAATTCCCATAAAAAAGAGAACAATGTTTATGGCCTTCTAACAGAGTTTGCAAGGCGGGTTCCAAGGGGGTCACACAAGGACCACTCACTTGGAAGGCTGTCTTTGGGTGAAGAAAAATGGTTAGAGTTTACACACAATGAACAAGGAAAAACAGCTGTGGATGTGAATGCCTGAGGTATCAAAATAGAAGGGATGGATACAAGAGGCTTTCCAAAGAAGAAATAGCCCAGTGGATGGCTGCCATTGGAAGACACAAAAGGCACATTAAAAAAGAATGATTATAAGGGTTCAAAGGTAGGACTAGGAGGAGAATGGTACTACTACCTGGGAATAAATAGCTGAATGGGCAGCAATGGAGCTGTTTACCTTTGAGTTTTCCTATTCACTCTTCGATCCCAAGTTCTTCTAATACCTGTACTTTCTGCTCTTCTTTCACCCCTGTCAGATGTCACAACTGTCTCTTCTATTTACCTTAGCAAATTCTCTTCCTGAAATAGGTTGCTCGCTGCCTTGATTCTGCTCCTGAATAATATGTCTTCCATCAGCTTTTATACCCGTTTTCTTATCAAGAAACTTGTCAAGAAAGGATAAAAGCTGCTTTAAAAAGTGCCGAATAATCTCACTTAAAGCAAAAACACTTCATAGCATAGCAGAAAACATGTCCATTATGTGCTGTCAGAATGAGTGATTCTAACTCCACTTGGAAAGTCAAAAAAGCAGAAAATAATTAATATATTCTAGGGGAAAAAAAGTCTTAAAAGATTTTTTTTTCCCCTCAGGGTAGTAGTTCTCAAACTTTAGCATATTTCAGTATCACCCAGGGGACTTTGTTAAAACACAGATTGCTGGGCCCGGCCCCAGAGTTTCCTCATTCATTAGGTCTGGGGTGGGGACAGATAATATGCATTTTTGACAAGTTCCCAGGTGATGCTGATGCTTCTGGACAGGGACCACATTTTGAGAACCACTGGTCACAGGGTGAAGGGGCGCTGGTGGAGCAGTGGTTAAAGCATTTGGCTGCTAACCAAAAAGGTCAGTGGTTTGAATCCACCAATTATGCAACAGGAGAAAAATGAGGCAGTCTGCTTCCATGACTTACAGCCTTGGAAGCCCTATGTGCCAGTACTATCCTGCCCACTATCCTGCCCTACAGGGTCACTAAAAGTGGAAATCAACTCCATGGCAGTGCAGTTTTTTTTTCATAGGTGTGTCAAGGAAGACTATCTGATAATTATGTAAGTAAACATGGCATGGGGTACAGGATATGAATAGTATTCATTTCTAATTTCTTTTTATCCGTCTTTACCAATTTAAACAAAGACAATTTACCATTAAATGGGTGAGACAGAGAGACAGCAGGTTTTGAGGGTAACTTGCACAAGCATTCTCCAGTATGCTGCCAGTGGTACTTATATCAAGCCTCGCTAACTTTGGTGAAAGTAACTAAAAATGAATTATAACTTGGCAATGTTTATTACTATAGAACAGAGATATTGAATACATGAGGAGGGGGAAGAAAAAAAGGCTTTAGTATAATATGTTAATGTTTAACTCCAGTTTTAATAATTTATTGTATATTTGGTCTATACAAAGAATACTAATTGCATTAGTACACTGGCCATTTAGAAGTGAGTTTAGACTTTGTACAAATCAAGTGCATGCCATGTTCAACAAAGGCTTATTTCCAAAGTATCTCTATCCATGCCAAGGAACATTTAGATATTTATTGTGGTAATTTATATTCAAATAAAAGGTTCATCAATCAACTTAATAAATGTAAAAAACAGGTAACTATTTCCTCTGCCTGTCGATTGCCACAATGTTGATTTATAGAAGACCTGTGTATAATAAAGCTACCAATATAACATGCAAAACCACGCTTTAATCTGAAGTGGTATATATTAAAAATCAGGCATAAACCTATAACATATTTCACCAGTACTCATCAGATCAAATTAGCCATTCATTCCTTCACTACTTGACACAAAAAGAAAATTTCCTCCTCTCATTTTTGGCTATTTTATCATATAATAATGATCATAATCTTATTAAGAAAGACAATATTGCCTTGCATTTTCATATTTTCCACTTTGCATATCAACAATTTCTCTTTTAAGCAAAATATTCATAATATTTAATAAACAACTAGCCTTGATACGGAGTTTGTAAGTTTATTGATAGTATGTTTTAATTACTTGAAATATTGCTTTTGCTCGCATTCTTTAATGAACAAATACATCATCACATTACAACTTTAATTAGGCACTGCTCATTCCTTCCAATGATCTCTTTTTCAGTCTTAAATAAGAGACTGAATACATCTGCTGAGATTCAAGCCTTCTCTTTCGGTCTCCTTTTTGCCCTGAGTCTGATTTCCTTGATCTCTAAAGTAAGTATCTCAGGAAATACTGGGCAACAGGGGAGGAGATCTAAACTTGAACCTTAAGTTTCTATTCTGGTAATTATGACTTTGGGTAAATCGTTGCCAATTCCTTCTTCTCAGTTGCACATTCTGTGAAATAACAACAGAGTTAAGTTAGACCATACTGGCAGTTCTCTTAGCTGAGAATTCTCAAGGTTCCAATCCTAAAGCATAACAAATTTTCTAAGACTTCTCTCCAGCAGCATTTTATAGGTTCCCATGCTTCAATTCCTGGTAAAGATTTGAAAAGTTCCAATTAGAGATAAATTAAGAGGTTGTATTCTTTCTTTAGACTGTATGTATCAATTAGATGTATCAATCCACTGGTATCCCAGAATATAATTATTTTATAAAATGTTCAGATTGTTACAACAGTGATTTGCTCGTAGATGTTTAACAGCTGTCTAAAAAACAAAACAGAAAAATGCCTTGAGTTGTAGTGTTTGGTGATTTCTGTGATGTTAAGTATTTGCACCATGTACCATGATATCAAGTTAGCAATGCAAAGCTGGGCATGGTGTTGAGCTGAGATCATGTGTACAACCTGTTTGTTGGTTCCAGCAGTTCCACATTCTGGTTCCACTGGAAACAATTAATACTTGGAAATAGAGACCCAGATCCAACACCACCTCTACCTTCACATAAGATTTTAAGTAAGGTATTCAATCTATTTTGAACTCTGTTTCTCACCTATTACGTGTGGTGGAGCAAGAGCACTTACTCTATTTCTGTGGCTGCAATACCATATTAGTTATAAAATCATTTTGAAAAGGTTAAACTTCTTGCCACATGGAAATTACCAGTAGCATTCTGTTAAAAGGAAAATGAGTCCATATCCAAAAATTGCAATGAAAAATAACTTTCAACAAACTAAAGTTATTAACTGTACTAATTAAGGTTATTTTCAATTCAAGGAATTGAAATCTATGTAAGCTAACCATAGTAAACTCAAAGCAAGGACTTTGTATCATGGCTGTGTATTATGGGAACTTGAAAGCAGTGAGTTGAGGTCAGTGTTATTTTCTCAAGGTCTTCATTTTTCCCATCGTTGGCTCTCTCCAGAATTCTCTTTCTGTGCTCACATATTAGGTCTTTGCTAATAAGTAGCTTTATTACCTCATGCTCCATCACCCACCATTGCCTGGTCATGGACTCTGTGGGGGGTCTTTGTTCAAATTTGTGAAAGACGGAAGAAAAAAAAAGAAGGAAAAAGAAAGAGGGGAGAAGGAGCAGGAGGAAAAGGAGAAAACGTGAGAGATGAAGGGAGGGAGAGAAAAAGAAGAGAGAGGGAGGGAGGAAAAAGGAAGGGAGAAAAAGGGAGAGAGAGGAAAAAAAGGATTGATGAAGGGGGGGGGGGCGGAGAGTGATTTAAGTGTTTGCCCTCTGAATGCAATGAATTTGAGATAGGTGTACATATCTGTGCCAAACAGGAATGGCCAGGGATGAGATTCACATGAGTCAATATTTATGTACCTGCAGCAAACAAAAAATAAATGACATACTTTTTGTTTTGTATTTTTCAAATAATATTTTATTGTGTTTTTGGTGAAGGATTACACAGCAGTTTAGGTTCCAATTTCACAATTTCTACACAAGTTGATGAATGATGTTGGTTACCTTCTTCACAATGCATGAATATTTTCATTATTTCTATTCTGGTTGTACCATTTCCATTAATCTAGCTTCCCTGCACCCTTAGATTCTCATCTTTGTTTTAAAGTCATTGTTGATGGTTTTGTCTCATATAGGTGATTTTAAAGGAGCACATTACTTATGGGTGATATTCATAATGTTTTGAGTCAATTTGTTAGTTAGCTACAAAGTAAACTTCTTTTCAAGTTTTGAAGAGTATTTCAGGACTATAGTCTTGGGGAGTTTGCCAGTCTTAACCAGTCCAGGCCCTTAAAAAAAATAAATAAATAAGAATTTGAGGTCTGTTCACATTTTTCTCTCATTCTATCAGAATTCCATCTCTTTCCCGACTCAAACGCTATAGAGTGGTAGCTGGACATTCTGGTCTCAGGGTAGATGAGGCCATGGTTCATGTAGACTATTTTCCCTGTAGACTAGTTTATTCTTTGAGGTTTTTGTTTCCTTCTTTCTCTTCTCCTTTAAATGGGTAAAGATCAATAGTTGTATCTTAGGTGGCCACTTGCAAGTTGTTAAGACCCCAGACGTTACTCAGCAAACTAGGACATAGAACATAATTTTATGAACTATATTATGCCAATTGACTGAGATGTTCCACGAGAGTAGTCTTAATTCTTCAAACCCAGAAATCCAATTCTGAGGTGTGGTTATATCTAAGAAATATCTGTAACTGTGCCCGAAAAGTGCTTTATTATATGAATATATGTGTATACAGTCACATAGATGCAACAAAAAAATGGAACCACTGCCACAGAGTTGATCCGACTCACAGCGACCCTTCCTAGGGTTTCTGAGGCAGTATCAACTGCAGAAGTAGATCGCCCAACCTTCCTTTCGAGGAGTGGCTGGTGAGTTTGAACTACCAGCCTTCTAGTTAGCAGTCAAATGCCTTAGGCACTACGCCACCAGAGCTCCTCACATAGATGCATGTGTGTGTGTGTGTGTGTGTGTGTATCCTCAATGAGATGGATTGACACAGTGGCAACAACAATGGACTCAAACATAGCAACAACTGTGGGATGGTGCAGGGCTGGTAGTGTTTTGTCCTGTTGTACACGGGGTTGCTATTAGTTGGAACCTACCCAATAGCACCCAACAACAAAAATATATATGCAATACCTATGCATACACACAGATTCATATTACCTATACACATATATGCCTACATATATACACATACATGTATTTTTTTAGTTATTTTGTTACTGTTTTAAAATTATATATGTCATAACAATTAACAGCAGGTACTTATTTTTTGTGTATATATCATTTAGTGACATTGTTTACCTTCATCAAACTATGTACACTTCACCCCTCACTTGGTGTTACCTTTCTCACCACCAAAAATAACAAGTGTCTACTGTCTAAAGACTGAATCCCACCTCAACCTCCACCCTGGTAACCACTAATGAACATCAGTTTCTATACATTTACTTAGCCTGTGAACAGTGCTGTGATGAACACAGGTGCCATATGTATGCATATTACTTAACTTAGATACTGCTGAGTGGCATTGCTGGGTCATATGGCAGATCTATTTCTAGTTTGTTTTTTTTGAATCTCCATACTATTTTCCACAATGGCTGTACCATTTTGTACTTCTGCCAGCAATGGATCAAGATCCCCATTTCTCCACATCCTTAACACTTGTTATCTTTTTTGTTGTTGTTGTTTTATATTAGCCATCCTCATAGGAGTGAAATGGTACCTCACTCTCCTTTTGACATGCATTTCTCTGATGGGTAATGACACTGAGTATTTTTTCATGTGACTATTGTCCATTTCAATATTCTCTTTGATGAAGTATCTGTTCATGTCCTTTGCCCAGTGTTTGATTGGGTTATTTGCCTTTTTCTTGTTAGTTCTAGAAGTTGTCTAGCATTTCTTTTATTTTGGGTATTAGATCGTTATCAATTACATCTCTCATAATTTTTTTTTTCCTGTCTGTAGGTTGTCTCTTTACTCTTTTGATAAGTCTTAGGGTGAATGTAAGTGCTTGACTTTATATTACATCCTTTTAATGAAAATGTTAAAATATTGACATCATTATTGTTCGATAAAGAAATGGATGTTTCTTCTGTGAAGACATTGGTATTTTCTTGTCATCAGGAGCTATTTATTAGTAATGGGAATGCCAAAGAAAGACCTGATGAAGACTAGCTTTAGGTATCCCTGTCATAGCTATGAGTTTCAGCTGAGGCATGCCCACTGACTCAAAAGTTTATTATGCTATTAAAATATTAAGCAAATAGTGGGAAAGTGTAAATTCAATCAGAAATCACATCTGTAATAGGACTGACAGAAAATCAACTTGTCACTCTCATGCTTTAGTGAAGTCAAATGATATAACTTAAACAGACCAGAAAATTTCACCAGAATATTTTTTGCAAGGTTCAGGAAGTTGTGACACTGCAGATTCATAGCAAGGAATAGTGTCACCTGAAATAATGAGGTCTTATGAATCAGCACTTTAAATTATAACCAGCTGACACCACAAAGTTACAGCCAAAATGTAGATATAAGAACCCTCAAATACTTAAAAACGCTCCACAAGCTCCTGCTGCAGTTTTAGCAGCCCTCATTGAGATAGACAGTCTGCAGGTCAAGAAACAACAGCAAAGAGAACAGACAAGAGAGCCCTGCTCTGAAAACCTGTTGAGCAAAATTGTGATTAACTGGTTTCTACAAAAGTGCATTCTATCTCGCAGGCTGAGACTAGCAGGAAGCGTGTCCTCTTTTTTTTTTTTTTTTAAACCCATCCTCTACTCCCAAACATTGTGATAAATCATAGGAGTTAAACCTGAAGATTTCTGACAAGTAGCAAATTTACTCTGGTATAACCAAATATAAGTAAATTGCCTTAGATACAGAATTAAAAATTAAAGCTCAGTTTGAAACAGGTAAAAGACAGGATTGCTAATTTCAGGAACTAACTGAATCCCACGTGAGATCCAGTGAGGGAGACAGTTTTGCATCCAGAAGTTCCAGTTCTAAGTATTAAGTTCCATGTTTTATTTTGCTGCTGATTGAACAGTTATACATTGCCATTAAAATGTTCAGTGTTATTGTCAAGATTATGTCAAAGAAATACCATGGATCCTTTAAGATTGTGACTTTTGAAGGTTTACTGCATTCTTCAGTGTGAAGGGAAAAAATGGCAAACCACTCTGGACTGTATAAGGTACATTATTAGCAAGGCAGGTGCTCAACAGGGATTGGATTTTTGTACCGAGGAGTAAAATTGAAAACCATTAGGGAGGAATAATATTTTGTGCGATTAACCTGTTTTTCTCTTCTCAGGATTGTCTTCTCACGCCGATTTCATCAGAGAATTGGCTCTACACTTACTGACTTGACAGAAGGATACAGCCACGCAGAAAACAGAAATTTCCTGTAATTCTCTCTGGCTTTGTGTTACTAAACACCAAGCCCTTAAGAAAACTTACAGCACTTACAGAACTGATAACAGAAACAGAGTCAAGATGCAGAATAAACATATTGGACAAAAACACATGGGGAAGGGGTTTCCAACAAGATCAAAAGAAATATCCTGGAGTAGGGGGAGAGGTGTGTGTGAGAAAATAGAATAAGCGTGTTTGGAGGGCTGTGTGGGCTTTCTGGCAGGACTATGATGATAGGGAATGGCTGCCATAAGATCTATGTGAAATATCACAGAAAGATTCCAAGCCCCCCAATATGGAAAAAAGAAAAAAAAAAAAAAGCAAAGGACAATTGGTGACCATGTGGATGGCGAGTTCAGGTGTAACTCATGTGAGCATATGGATCAAACAGAAAATAAGAAATTTCTCTCTGACATGGCAGCTAAATCAGGAAAAAGTGAATCCTAGGCAACAAGTACCAGCCTTGTCCACTACATGGATTGAGCTTAGAAGTGGAATATGAAATTGCAGATGTGTGAAAAATGAGAAATGGAGACCAAGCCTGCCCTCAGTCATTGTGTGGGGGCCATGATCCACTTTTTTTTTTTTTTAATTGTGATTTGGGTGAAAATTTAGAGAGCAAATTCTCTTTCCATACAGCAGTTCACATACACTTTGTCTCATGACATTGACTACAATTTACCCCAATGCAACAGCTTCCCTCCCACTTCCTCCTAGTAGTTACCTCTTCCCTGTGTCCATCCTTCCAGACAGCCCCCTGAGCTGTCTCCCTGTGCATAAACAGCCCTTCTTTCTCCCATGACTGTTCTCTCCAAGGAGTGTATCTACCTGAGGTAAATGTTCAACTCATATGCCTGTCTTTTGTTTGGCTGGAAGCCAAAGGTATGGGTTCAATTCCAGACCTGAAGGGCACCTAGGGGCCACAGTCTCAGTGGTTCCACCAGGCTCTGTCAGACCAGCAAACTTGGTCTGCCCACCATTTTTTTTGTCCAAATGATTTTGAGTTTTGTTCCATATTGTTCTCCCTCTCTATCCAGGATCTGCTACATAGATCTCCCTCTGAATGGTTGATATTGGTAACTGGGCACCATCTAGTTCTTCTGGTCTCATAGTCATTTAGGCTGTGGATCACATGGTGCACCAGTCACTAGGACGAATTCTTTCCATGAATCTTTGGTTTTCTTCATTCTTCTTTGTTCTGGATGAAAAGAGACCCATTGTTGCATCTAGATGGCTGCTTGAAAGCTTTTAAGATCCCAGTCGCTACTCACCAAAGTAAGAAGTGGAACAATGTTTTGTGTAGTATGTTATGCAAACTGAACTTGATGTCCGCTGTGACTATGGTCCCAAGCCCACAAGTTCAACTACTCGATCCCTCTAGGTAGCTGGCTGTGACCAAACGTGACAACAACCTCGTCCCTTGTCAGCTCTACTATACACCTGGGAATTCAGATCATACAAATACACTTATAGGACCACTGTCTGCCAACCTTATATGTGGTCTTGGGTACACTCCCCATTCATTGGCCTACATACCAGTTCAGCCTGTCCACCCATCTACCCACCCGCATACCCATGTTTGCCTTCACTGACAATGCAGTATTATATGTGCAAAAGGGTTCATCTTTGTTGTCTGCACCCCCATGTACCTTTCTATGTCTTCCTCTTCCTTAATGCCACCATGTTACTCGCTCACATTTCGTACACTGCCCTTCTCTTCACCCAAATCAATACTTATCTCTACCTATCTAACAGGATTCCCTCCCCTCTCCTCCCATACCTGGTAACCAAACAGAAAATTTCCTTCCATAGATAAACCTTTCCTTGACTTTTACAATAATGGACTAATACAATATTTGTGCTTCTGTGATTGACTTATTTCATTCAGCGTAATTTCCTCCAATTTCATCCACATTATGTGGTATTTTGCAGATTCTAGGTTATTCTTCAGGGTTGCATACTATTCCATTGTGTGTATGTACCATAGCTTGCTTATCCATTCCTCAGTTGATTGACACCTAGGTTGTTTCCATCTTTTGGCTATTGTAAATAGTGCTGCGATGAACATAGGTGTGCATATGTCTG
>NW_006921705.1:4672736-4688357 GCF_000298275.1 Orycteropus afer afer
GTAATATTAGAAGGACAAAAGTAGTAGTAATAATAGTAGTTTTAAAACAGACAAAAACAAACAAACTAAAAAACAGAAAAATGAAAAAAAAAAAAAAATGGGGCAGGGCACCCAGGCTCCATCCAAGCACACAACTGGAATGGAATTCCTTCTGGCCCAGAAAGTGGATGGGAGTGTGGGATTTCCACACCTTGTTCACTAAGAGGGTGTGGGGTGTAAGAGTAACAAAGGGAATGTTGCATGTTTCCAGTCGTCTGGGTCCGGAATGTTCTTGGGGTTCACGGCAAGTGGAGCCTGTTCTTAAGCCTCTGGAATCTGGGAGAATGCTGTCGCTTTATATATCCAAAAGTGTCAAGCCGCTTGTAAACATTCAAAATGGCTGTGCCCTCCAGAAAGATAAAAGTCCACAGCTCAGCCCACTTTCCTCTTCACTGCTTCCCATCAGAGCCGTCCTCTGTGCAGTCCCTGGATAGCAGGGCTGATTTTTAGGTTAATTCTTAGGTCCAACCACCATTCAGCAATATCCAAGGTGTCTGTGCCGTCAGAATTGCTGCCAGAAAGCAGCTCCATATGTCTCCTTTTTTGGTGTTTTCATGCAAATTCTTCTGCTACTTGAAGTTTAGTCCACTTCTTTATCCTTCCTTTCAAGGATCGGGGTCCAGGATTATCTTCTGTATGTGTGTGTTAATTGGTTCCCCTTTTCTTTGGTGAAGAGGGTCTGTGCAGTCTTTCTGCCTGTTCCACCATCTTACCAGAACTCCCCACGATCCATCTTTGCCTGATGCTTCCTAGTTAAAAGAATCAAACTCTCTTTCTTGGCTTAAGCTATTTTGAATAGTGTATATCACGTATAGCTAGTGGGGTAGTGCCTAAGGCATTTGACTGCTGACCAGAAGGTTGATGGTTCAAACCCAGCAGCCACTCCACAGCAGGAAAACTGGGCAGTCTACTTCCATAAAGATTTACTGCCCAAGAAACCCAATGGGGGTCACTATGAGTCAGAATCAACTCAATGGTGGTGAGTTTGGTTTTGGAGGTATAGGCAGTTGCTTGCAAATTTATGCAGAGATACAAATATATATGAATTTTAAAAAAATATATATTTTATGTAATTTGTGTATTTTAAGTTTTGAACACACATCTATATTAAGGAATGTTAATTTATTTTTTATTTAAAGATTGTACAATGCTATGGCTATATCAGGAAGAGTTCTGGTAGCATAGTGCCTAAAGCATTTGACTGCTAACCAGAATGCCGGTGGTTCAAACCCACCTCAGATGGAAGATTGGGCAATCTACTAAGGTAGTGATACTACCTTGGAAACCCAAGGAGGGGTCGCTATGAGTTGGATCTGACTCAACGCACTGAGTTTGGTTTGGTTGGTTTATGGCTATACCTGGATTATCTATTTTCTTTTGGCCATAAAATTTGTTAATAAACTTTTAATATTATCAGAAATTTTCTTATTGATACAGAGGCTATTGCCTCATTTTTTTAAATAATCCCTGCAATAAAGACCAATAAGAGGAATTACTTGATTGAGTTTATAAAATTTTTCTGACTCTTAACATATATTACTAAATTATTTTACAGAAATTGGGGGCTAATATATATTCCCACCCAAAGAATAGAGATGATGTATTTTACCAGAGATCACCAAAGTTATAAAACAAGAACTTTGGGAGCCAATGTTCTTAAAAAGTTTAAATCCATTTGCCTACACTCCTAGCTCAAACTCATTTTAACTGCAACAGAAAATAGTAGGCAAGTTTTGAAATACGCTTTAGAACTTTTCTTTAAGAAGTGATATTCCTTCATTTAATAATTTTACAATAAGAAATCAATACTTTTAAAAGGATAGTACTGTGTAGACACCCAGTGACCTATCTGGGAAATCGATTGTCACATTTTTATAGAATAAAAATTATTCAAAAGGGAAACTAATTGATAAGCTACTTCCTAAAATAATTTCTTTCATAAGGATCAGCATAAGGCTGGTCCCTATGAGGCTGACGTTGAAGATGTCCTCAACGTCCAACTTTTCCAAACTGATTATCTCTAACATCAACAACTACTACTCTTCCTCAGTACTCTCCCTCCCATCTTAGGGTTCTTTAATTCACTGTAACATCTCATATAACTCACAAACCCCCAATGAAATGACTCATATGGTTGTGGAGGCTACAAAATCCCAAATCCATGGCATCAGGCGGGGGGATTTCCCTGACTCACATGGTTTCAGAGCCTGATGAACCCAAATTGGCAGGTTAGGTGACAGGCTGTTGCTCAAAATGGTGGGGAAGCTAGTGAGTCAGGTCTAACAATAGTCTCTGGCTCAAATCCCAGAACCAGAGGTCATATAATGATGAATCAGACATAGGACCCAGAACAAGATAGAGAACTGTGCCTTAGCACTTGTATATACTGAATGCAGACCATACCCTCAAGGAAACTAAGGGTAGTGACTTGAGTCACACCCTCTAGTAAGGTAGTAACTCAAGATACCTCCCATCCTGGCTCATTAACATTATGGACAATTCAATTCAAAATGGGACTATAACCCCAGGCATAAAGGCTAGGATTTGAATACATCACAAAATGGAGGACAATGGCTCCAAGGGCCCTATAAGTAATTCACTGTACCACACTACTTGAAAATAGGTGTCAATAGAATGTAAAGGTTAAACTTTTTTTTTAACAAAAATTATAGAAAAATATTTTGACACTAAGGATGATGCATACACAAGTAACATCAATGCTATAATAAGTAGGAAGTAAACATTAAATACTATTATCTAAATACTGTTATTGAGACTAGTTAGGAAATAAGCAAGCAAGTGAAAGATAATTACAATGAATTAAATCAATAAAGGGTTTTTGATTTATAAAGCTGTGAGACTGGACAAAAACGTAGAAAACAGCAAATTCCACCACAATAACCAACCCATATATTTCAGCAGTGCTTTATAAAGTACTTTTACATAAGTGACTTGATTAAATTTTCATAATTTGATGATGTCTATACAACAGGGTGGGAGCACTGGTAGCATAGTGGCTAAGGCACTTGACTGCTAACCAGAAGGCTGGCGGTTCAAACCCACCAGCCACTCCTCAGAAGGAAGGTTGGGCAATCCTACTTCCGTAGTGATACTGCCTCAGAAACCCAAGGAGGGGTCGCTATGAGTCGGGGCCGACTCGACAGCACATAACAACAACAACAACATACAACAGGATATCCTTGGGTGGTGCAAGCAGTTAACGCTCTTGCTGTTAACAAAGAAGTTGGAGGTTCAAGTCTACCCAGAGACACTTCAGAAGAGTATTCTGGAGATCTACCTCTGAAAAGTTAGTCAATGAAAATTCTACGGAGTGCAGTTCTACTCTGACACGTCAGGTCTCCATGAGTCAAAACTGACTGATGGCAACTGATTGTTGCTGTAGGGAATCATATATGTGGATATGTGTAACTATTTTAGGGACTCTCCCCACTCCCCCACCCCCCAAAAAAAAAATCCACTGCCATCAAGTCAATTTCAACTTAGCGACACTACAGGACAGAGTAAAACTGCCCTATAGGGTTTCCAAAACTATCATCTTTACAGAAGCAGACTGCAACATCTTTCTGCCATGGAATGGCTGGCTAGTGGGTTTGTACTTCTGGCCTTTTAGTCAGCAGCCATGTGCTTAACTGCTGTGCTACCAGAGCTCCTCATTTTAGTGACAGTGGTTAGGAAAGGAAGACGTGACATTTATGCAGAGATCTGAGTGGAATGAGGGCTGAGCCATGCAAAGACACAGTGGAACTGTTTCAGGATGGGAACAGCAAGTATATGGTCAGGGATTTCAAAGAAGGTAAGTATGGCTCTAAAGAAGTGAGCAAGTAAGGGGTGGGCCGTGTGGTCAAAGACAACATTGGGAAGAGCTTTGCAGGCCAAATTCAGTTTTTAATCTAAGTGTGATAGGGAGTTACTGAAGAGCTTCAAGCAGGAGACAACATCTGATTTAATATTTTGAAATAAGACAAGCTCAGTATAGAAAAGAGTGCCAGGATAGCCAGAGTGGAAGTAGGCTACTTACTGCACAAGCGCTAACAGAAGGGTGGTGGTGGAGGTGGTGAAATGCAGTTGAGTGTGTATATATTTGAAGGCATATTCACTAGGATTTGTTGCTGTATTGGACTTGGAGGATGAGAAAATAGGAATCAAGGATGGACTTGAACAACAAAGGGAATGGTGGAGAATTAGAGCATGGGGCCAAACTAAGAATTCCTTTTATCAGAATGTGAAAGATAGCTACTATCCTGCCCTCTGCAAATTAATTCCAGCACATTCAGTAGAAGCATTCTCAGAACCTTTATTTATTTAACTACAGTAGGCATGGCTTATCTAGAGACTTATCTTATGTTCATTTGCTTGGTGACCAGCTATGCAGAACAGCTGTTTCGGGACTTTTCTAATTGTTCTCTCAAATGTCTTCAGCTAATTCATTGACTTTTGGTTTACTTCCTAAGGGTTAAGTCTCCTCTACCTGTGGCTGTCCTCAGCATGTCTGACTCAGTAACTCTCATGAGCTTAATTAGCCTTCTGCCAGAGGTACGCACTACCAGGAATCAAGGATAGCTGAACCTGTTTAAACATTTAAGTCCTTAACTTGCACAGAGATTCACCTTTAAATCTGATTGACTGACTTACTGAAAGTAAGCTGGAAAAATTATGAAGGGAAATATGTTTTACTTAAACCAAGTCATTTTTCTTCAATAGAAGATAGCAGACAAGTTATAAAATATGTCTTACCAAAGTTTCTTTAAGAGAATTTTCCTTTAATCTAAAAATTAGTTTAGACCACATTTTTCCAAGCTTCAGTTATTAGCATAGAAACTTCATATTTTTGCTCTAAACATATATTGCCTGAACTCACTGTTTTCTTACAGTCTGTTCATATTTTAGTATTTGAATGAACATTTTTAAGGCAACTTTTCTATCACCTCTACAAATGAAAAATCAGGCTACTTGTTATGAGAAGGAGATAATGACATAAATATATACAATTATATAATTGACCATTTTAGTGGTCTCTCTCTTTTTGAACGGAGTGATTCTAAAAAGCTTCCTCTCATTTGTTTCTGGTTGATTTTGAAAGGTTTTCTTACAGGGCATTTGCTCCCATGATGCTAAAGCAGCATTTGAAATGTGAACACTATGAAGCTACGCAGGGGTAGGCTTCTCACAACTTGCAAACTGCTACCAGTCAGCACACCACAGTTGGTAAACTTACTAAATTAAGTAAACTTACCCTTCAAGTCAGTAACCTTGAGCATGAGCTAAAGAGTATCTTAAAGATGAATTCCAGTATTGGCTATCGCTTTATTTACTTAATTTTCTTAACTAGAGAGACATTTGCCTGGACTTGTTTGAAAACGTAGATTTGGCAACCTCTTTCAAACAGAAATAACTTCTCTGAGGTCAAAGGAACTATAAACCTCCTATACATCACTGACATTTTCTCTAAGATCTAAAGAGTGTTTTTTCAGAATTTTAGCACCACTTAACACAGCCCTTGAAATCTCTAGGAATTTGAATCCCTCCACAATACCTAGTTCACTTTCTAGTCATGATTTTCTGCTGAATGTGTAAGAGAAAGTAGCACATTTTACTAACAGTGTACTAACAAATCCATGAATAGTAAATCTTGCTCACATACTTCTTTTACTTGAAATAGACTACGCTGCTTCATCACACCAAGCCCTGGTGGCACAGTTATTAAGAGCTCAGGTGCTAACTGAAAATTTGGCAGTTTGAAACTACCATCTGCTCCACGGAAGAAAGATATGGCAGTCTGCTTCTTTAAACAATTAGTCTTGGAAACTCTAAGGGTAGTTATACTCTGTCCTGTAGGGTAGCTGTGAGTTGTAACTGACTCAAAGGCAACTGGTATTCTTGATAGCACCACCCCTTCCTCCATCCCTTTCTCCCTCCCTTCTTTCCTTCCTCCATTGTTTCCTTGCCATTCTCTCACATTCTTTGTCTGCTGTGCTTTGTATTCCCTCTCTGATTAGGGATGCTTCTAACACATTTCTTACATCTGTTATTCCAAAGCTCTTCAGGAAAGGTCCTTTTGTTTACTTGACACAAAACAAATTAATCACAAATGAAATATGGGCTTATTTTCCTCCATTTAATGACATGGTTCAAAACAGACATTTCTGAAAATAAAATTTTTCTTTAAACTTAATTAATATATTTAAAAACTTGATTTAATAAAAGAGAGGAAGGACAGAAAAAAAACAGGCAGCTTTTCTGTGAGCATTTGTAACAATGATTATGAAGAGTACATTAAATAGGAAGCTGATAGGAGAAAACAAAGTGTTAGTATATTGAGCACATTTTTTTATTTATCACTCTTACTCAATTAAGACTCAACTTCAGCAAATGTTCAAGAACAATCTAAACCTGTGAGGATACACACAACAGAGCAAAATGCAGGAGCAAAAATGCAAGAATAAAACTGGCAGAATGGAACTGAGATTGACTGAGATTTTAAGCTTAAATCAGGGCTTAAACTATGGCCTACAGGCAAAATATGGTAAACAACCTGTTTTTGTATGATACATGAGTGAGAATAATTTTTACATTTTTAAATAGTTGAAATAACAAAGTAATATCAGTGATACATGAAAATTATGTAAAGTTCAAATTTCAGTTTCCACAAACAGTTTTATTAGCATATCACCATGCTCCTTTTATTTCATGTATTATATATGGCTGCATTTGTATTACACAACAGCAATGTTGACTAGTTGCAACATAGACAACATGGCCCTATATGTCTATAATATTTACTATCAGGTATATTAAGAAAAGTTGGACTGATCCTGGCTTAAACTATAATTTCCCTCTGATAATAAGCTTCTATATAACAATCAAATTAAAAAAAAAAATTATATAACTTTCTGAACTATGGAAATCATTATTAGAAAACAATTTCAAAGTTACAATTTATAAGATTTATTTTCCATGCCTGGAAATAATGACAGACATCTTAGATTTGCCCAGCTCTGGGAAAGGGGACAACAGGTCTGGTCACAGGTTGTCTATCATCTAGTTAAGTGATTGAGACAGAGCCTCTGGGAGCTTCTCATTATATGTAAAGCAAAGGTATGGGGTTAGATTATCACCATGGTCCTTTCCAGCTTTATGAGTAATTATGGAGAACATTAGTTCAGAAAGAGCAATCTAAACTAGCGGTTAAGACTACAGACGTTAAAGTCATGTGGACAAATTTTGAGGGCTGCCCTCCATGTCTGTAGACTTAGGCAAGAACCCAAACAAGCCTATTGTGTGTTCAATGAGATAACATGTTGGATATCTGCTTAGCACATACTGAGCACTTAAATATAAGATACACCTGCTGAACTGAACTGCAAAAACCACTGATGTAGTCATCCCTCTTACTCTTGTCGTGGTCTCGCAGTGGTTGAGGCACTCACTGGCTTGACAAATGGAGAGGGCCCCAAGGAAGCACAGGGTCCTTCCACAAAACTGCTGCAGTGTGTGCTTTGTTTTTGTCACCACGTGAATGAAAAGGCTGAATCTCAGCCTCTGATTCCTAACAGCACTGTTTTTAAAAGCTCCAAAGCAATTACCAAGGGAAAAGGAATCCCATGAGCCCCAACCTCTCAGTAGCTGGTACTGTATTATTCTCAGGAATCCTAACATCAAAGATGGAGTTTCAGAGCAAAACTGTTTAGGAATATTTCACAATTAGAACACTATTATAAGCCCACAAATGTATCAGTGAAAAATAGGATTATTTAAAATAAAACTTAGAACAAAAGTTTCTTTTTTTCTTTTTTCTCAATTTTTAATAAGTGGAGTAATAATCCAAGAGCAGCCAGCCCTTAAAAGCACTAAAGTTTCTTTCTAAGAAGCAATTTGGATAAGAATTTATCACCTTAGCAACAACAAATTCCCGAATTGTCTGTGATTGACATTGGTAAAATATTCTAATAAAATCTGCTAGTTTTTTTCATTGCTCCAATATGTTGATTGAAGGGTGGGGCAGAGGGAAATGCCTTCTGAGAGATCAATCAATTAATATGAAATCTGAAACATGAACTGACTCATGATAAGCACATTTTTATTATTTGCACCTGATACACTGCACTCATTCTTTCTCTCCTAACCATGCCCAAATCTTTCATTCAAAAAGAAATCATTTGAACACAAAGGCAGAGTTAAAGAGGATACCAGAGCTGCACAAAATTATCTACTTGGAAGAATCAAACTGAATCACTTGTATCTCACCAGACTGCTTTCTCATCACTGACTCCCACAATGAAGGCAGAAAATCAATTTCACTACCAAGCGACGTTGGTAATCACAGCACTTTAACTATTAAACACCAGAATTAAATTTTCCCAAGTATTTTATGATTGCTTCCCCTCACTATCTATATGATGATTTTAAGGTTTTACTTGGAAAAAGGAAAAGGAAATACTCACATCTTGGGAAACTGTCAAATATGAAAAAAAATTATATTCTACACAGCAATCAATGCCATATGTAAAGACTTCCCAAAGGTTAATGGTTACATGCTAAATGTGAAATTAGAAAGATTTCCTGAAAGTATCCATTGTTTCAGAATTACAGGCTTAACAAATGCTTCTGGATTTTTGAAACCCATAGAGTCAACTAGGAATCTGAGAGGAATTAAAAATCTCACTCTCTTAATATCCAAATTGTTGGCTACAAGCTCATTTTTCTGCCTCCCATTCTGCATCAGAATAGAAGTATATTAATTAAATGATTACAAAGAAAAAGTAGTTATAGTATTTTGCATACCAAAGGGCCCTAAATGATTTCACAGCTTTAGGGTAAATGCAGAGGAGGATAAAAAGAGCAACTTAAAAAATTATTCACACCACTTTCATTTATAGTACTGAAATGACTAATTACTTGCCAAGTTCTATTTATAGAGAACTCTCTTCAAGAAGATGAAGTATTTTATAGATCTCTCTAATTGATCTTTGCCATTTTACAGATGTTAAATTATTTGTAAAATTAGAATTCCCACAGAATAAAAAAGAGGCAAAGAGAAGTGAACTGGAACAGCTGAGTACAGGGCAGAGCTTAGCAAAGAATTCAGGGGTGGTCTGTCTCTCAGGACAAGTTATTCATTGTTTTAAAGAGATTATAGGTCAGTAAGAAGGAATTTATAATGTTCAATCCTAGGCATTTTCAACAACTAATTTTAAATAGAGCTTATGTGACTCTACAACTTATTCAAAATCCAACTGCAAAAAATTAACAACTGTTACCTTTTACATCAATCACACAATGAAAGAAATTTTGAGGAATCATTTATTGCATTGCTTCTTTTTATTCATTTAATAAGTGTCAACTGCCTACTAGGGGCCAGACAATGTGCTAGTCACTAGAGAAACAATAATCAGAAAAACAAAATCTGAATTCGTTTCAGATTCTAATGAAAACCGTATCAAACGAGCCTGAATTAAAATACCCTCTCCTAATTGTACACATGTCTAAAGGAGATTCCATACTTTTCATAGGTAATTCATCCTAATGTTAAGTCTTCAATAGAAAGAAAATCTTCCATTTCTGACGTCTTTCATTTCAAAATGCCACCTAATTCTTCTCACTGGACATTCCATGAACATAAAAATGCAATATGCATTAATATGCAATTTGCAAAGATCATTCATAGGACTCTAACCAAAACCTATGGCCACTGAGTCGATTCCGACTGTTAGTAAACCTATAAGAGCAGAACTGCCCCACAGGATTTCCAGGGCTGCAATCTTTATGGAAGCAGACATCTTTCTCCCACAGCGTGGCTAGTGGGTTCAAACCCTAGATCTATCTGGTTAGCAGCCAAGTGCTTCTACATTGCACCACCAGGGGTCCTACTCATAGGATTATAAAATGCTTTTAGTCATTTTTTAACAACAACAACAATTTATTTTTATGCAAAATAATGCACATTACACGTTGTCTGCATACTGCACAACTCCCCCCCTCCTGCACATTATTTTCATAAGAATGCTATACCAATATTTTTTACATGTGGCTGACTTAAATTTCAATTTTTCTCTAAGAGATTTAATGTTCAGTCTTCATCTTGATGCCTGTTGACAGGGAGCTTTGGCCTCAGCAGGAAACCCTCATGAGCTTACTCTTGAGTTTCTAAAGCAGGGCCTCTCACAGTAGGATCCCTTCCTTGGTCTGAAAACTGCTTTCTCCAATGCAGAAAGAAATTACTTTTTTCCACCCTGAAAATAGCCCTCCACCAGGGTAGCTGGCCCCAGCCCTGAAGATCCGCCAGTCTGTGGACCCTGGGCTGGAGAGGCCACTCAGGGCAAGCGAGGCCGGCGCACTGCAGCTGCGCACATTATACCTCATTGTTCTGCCAGCCATCATGCTCCAAACCAAACCAAACTCACTGCTATCAAGTTGAATCAGCCATCATGCCCAGGCTATTTAAATCTTCAGCCCATGCAGATGCCACAGGGTGAGAAGAGCCACAGGTACTTAGAAGGGTCATTCATCCCTCACTAAGACAAAAATGGGTCCAACTGGCCACCCAGGGACCCCCCCACCAGGCCTGGGCAGTGTGAGCCCATACCTGCACTGTCCTGCCACCAGGTCTCATGTGGGCCAGCACTACTTGACCCCAAAGTGTGCAAGAAACGACCCCTTCCTGCCTTGGGACCAGCCTGTGCTCAGGCTGTGGCAGTCCCACATGCAGTGGTCTGCCCGACCCTGGCCTGAGATACATGGGCACGGATAGGCTATAAGGAACTCACCTCTCTCAGGCCTGGCTGTGAATTCCCCCATGACAAATGCACAGCTTCAACTGTTTATTTTCTCATTACTGGAGTATCACCAATCTCGCTCTATGATTTATTGACCTTGGCTTATATCTTTATTATACATATATGATCAAAAGTAACATTTTTGAACTATTGAAAGAGGTTGAATGAGGAGGAAATTCAGTTCTGGAAATGTCAGGAGACATGTGCAGTATGCATCGGTGACCTATGCAGAAACTTTACAACACTATTTTGTCATTTCTGCCTGTTATATTGTGTACATGTTATATATATATGGGCATGATATTTGCAAAAATATGGGATATGTATTAAAACAGGATATAGAGGAGAATGCATCTAAAACAGGATGAACAGAAGAGTTTAGATGTAAGAAGTTGAGTTAATCTTTATATTCTATCAGCACGAGTGACCCCTTTATTACACCAGACTGTAACCTGCATGAAGACTGTAATCTGTGTTTTATAAAGCTACATTGTTATATCACCAGTATCTAGCACAGTGCCTGACACATAAATGCATAATAAATTGTAGATAAAGGTGAAATGATGAAAATGAAAGTGAATCCTTTTCTCATCTAGAAATGCACTATAATAATGAGAGGAATCGTGCCAGTAACCAAGATAATAAAGCAAGATGAACTGTCCTTTAGCAGGAATTATGATGTTACCAAGTTATCTGACTTCTCTGGAACTCAACTATTTCATATATAAAAGTAATATGTACCTCATAGGCCTATTATAAAGATTAAATGATATACTTAAATACTAAGTGCCTAGAATAGGGTATATTCTATTACATATATCCCAAACATTCAATATATGGTGAATTTCCTTTCTTTTTCTCTCCCAGGATAAGATGACAGCCACCCGTGCTCTCAGTCATTGTATCATCTGAGTCAGATTTCCGCTGGTTTTGCTGATGCATACAGCAGAACCTGCAGTGCCAGGGAATGGAAGAAAAGAAAGGTGATGCAAGTATTGAAAAATAGGTGGCTTTACTGTTTTTATATCAATGATAATAATAGGCATATTAAAATTTTTGGAGATGAAATCATACTTGGAGTTTAAGAAGTATATAATGAGGTGCCTCAGGATACACGTTAATAAAAGAATGAGCTGTACTATATATTCTTTGAAGGAACTCTTGTGCATAGCAGTGGAAGCATCTGGCTGCTAATCAAAAGGCTGGTGGTTCAAATCACCAGCCACCTTGCAGGAGAAAGATGGGGACAATTTGTTTCCACAAAGATTTACAACCTTGGAAACCCTAAGAGCAGTTCTACTGTATCCTACAGGATCACTATGAGTACTAATTGACTCAATGGCAATGAGTTTTTAATATATGCTTTATGAGTGAAAGTATTTCTTGAGTTGGGGAGAACTTAGTTGAAATTAATTTCTCATTTTCTATAAAATGACACTGAATAAAATGCAAAGTGAGCTCAAGTAAATCTAAACAGTTTTACCCAGATTTCCCTTGTTTTGCACCAGTTTTTCTTCAAATGCAGGAAAATTCCCAGACTGGTGGTACCTTGAAAGGGTAAAGCAGGCTCCATTTCCAATCCTGGTTCTACCAGTTAATAATTTCAGGTAAGTTATCCCAAATTTTCAGACTTGGCTTTAGAAAACATGTTGAAAAGCTTAAGTAAGGATGCACATAAAGCATACAAAACCAAGTTCCTGGTCTATAGAATGCACTACAAAAAAAAAAAAAAAAACCTCTCATTTTTCTACTTCTCTTTATATTATTTATTTAGAACACTGTGATATCTCAAATGCATTGTTAAATGGTGCATATTATCAACATAGCTCTGTGTTTCTTCAAGTTGAATGACTTGACTTCTGTAATAAAATATTGCTAACAGAACTCGACGGCACATAACAACAACAACAACAACAGAATAATAATGCAGGTTTGCTTTAAAATATTTTCCATGTTTCCTGAATTATGGGGCACATTTTCCTTCAAAGAGATCACTCACATACAGTCCTTCACTAAGCAAGTTTTTATTCTGAACAATGAAAGTAGAGTAAAACAAATTCCCTCTTTAAATTCTTATACCCAAGAATAATAGCAAAACCATGAGAAATTTAAAAAAGCAGATTTAGTTTACCAATCAGTCACTCTTGTCCAACATTTAAAATTATGAGAGACATACAATTAATGAGCTAATACATCATTCTTATTTTGACACACAAATAAAATTTAAGATATACTGACAGTCAAATTTTCCTTTTGCCGTAATACCATTTCCATCTCCAAGGAACTCTTGATTTTACTTCCTGTTCTGCATATCTTTATGCTCACTGTCCTAACTCAAGTCTTCATTATCTCTTGCCAGCATGTTCCATTTTGAACAGGTCTTCCCCCACTCACCACCCACCCACCAGCTTCTCAGCATTTATAAGGACTCTGGTGGTGTAGCGGTTAAGGCATATGGCTGCTAACCAAAAGATCAGTGGTTCAAACTCAGCAGCCCCTCTGTGGGAGAAATATGAGGCAGTCTGCTTCCATAAAGATTGATAGCCTTGGAAACCCAATGGAAGTTGCTATGAGTTAGAATCGACTCGATAGCAGTAAATCTGGCTTGGTCTCAGCATCTATACTCAACTTTTGCAATCCATCCTTCACATTGCTGATAGTTAAGCAAACTTTCAAAGATACAAATTAGATCATAACAAATGTGGTATGGCTAGTCAAAATTTTCAGTAGCTTCTGAAATGGATGTTAGAACTACAGCAGAGTTAAACCTTGAAGAGTTAAACCCTGAAGAGAAGTTTAACGTCAAGCCTGAGGTTGTATGACTTGAGTCATCTGCCATCTACTGAGTCAAACAGCTAGCAGAAAATATTGGTCAAAGTATAGGTATGTAATATTTTAACTCATTTATTTTCCATTAATATTCCAGTGTGTTTTACACATGCAATAATTATTTACTAATAAACTCTCTAGTCACATAGCAAAAAAATAGCACAACCTACTAAATGTAAAATCAGTTTACTAAATGTATAAAGCTCTAAAAATTAGATAATTTCTGTCATTTATGAAATAAAATAATTAAACTGCAGACTTGTAAAGCAAGTCCAGAAAGTCATGCTTAAGAATAATATTGTTAGTAAGTGAAGCCCCTCTCCCGATGAACAATTCATGCATTACATAATCTGGGGTTAAAAAAAAAAAAAAAGTAGCTTCATACATACAATCACATACTTCCCACCATTTCTTGGCAATGGTTTATTATTTTCTACACTCACCTACTTATCTTAGGAATTATCTTCCTTTTTCTGATCTGGATCTAATATTCTCTGTTATCCACACAAGATAATCTTCTGTTTCCTTTAGCATCTTTCATCTGAGTAAAATTTGTGTACACACACACACATACACACACACACATTCTTGTTATATCTGCAATAGATTTACAAATTTACAAATCTTATTAACTTAAGTTTGACTTCAATTAGATTATGGAAATGAAATGCTTAATGATGTCCCATTAATACTGTTATTAAATGATAACTACATTTTTCCAGGTTACAAAATGAAATTTTAATCATTATTTATTACACTGCATGTTACCAGACCAATTAGCACATAAAGAAATTGGGTTTGCCACATATAATGAAATCACAGAACTGAGGTTTCTATTCAATTACATGAAAAACCAGGAAGTTGTTTTCTTATTTTCCAAATCAATTGAACAACTTCAGCAGATGGTGAGTCAGATAGTTCTATATCAAAGTTCATCACAGGATGACAAAATTAAATTGAAATATGTGTTTGACCTCAATATAAATGTGTTATGGGACGTGTTGGGGCTTTATGTTTAATAGGGAAGGAAAGGGAAAGATGGAGGGAGAGAGTGAGAGAAGAAAGAGGAAAGGAAGAGAGGGAGAAAGGGAGGGAAGGAGGGAGGAAGGAGGGAAGGAAAGAGAAGAGTGTGAGAGTGAGGGAAGGAGGAAGGGATGCAGAAATTTAAGTGCCATCTTAGCCAAATAGGTGAAGACAAAGTCCACCTTTTGTTTGACCTGAGAAGTCTATTTCCTATTATTAAGCCTAAGTCAAATGCCACTTCAAATAAAAGTTCATCTGAACAATGATCCAGACACCTTTCTCTGATGTTCTCTTTTGCAAACTGTATTCAGGCAGTCCCCAGTTTATAAATGAGATCCATTCCTAAATATGTCTTTAAGTTGAATTTGTATGTTAAGCTGGAACAAGTGCATAGGTTTTCTTTCTCCCCCCCCCACCCACTTTAGTGCAAGAAAAGGCTAGAAAACCTTTTCAATGACATAAAATCTGCAACTGCAGCAAGTAACCTAGAGACTTACTGTAGACATAGCTTTGTTCTGGTTTCTGAATGTGTCTTTTTTCCTTTAGTGTCATTATAATAATGTTATATTTTAGCAATAAGCTGGTGAATGCTATAAGAAGACAGAGAGCCACAGAGGAATTGGCACCAACTACCTCCTTGTGCCTCATGTTAGCCCCTCCATGTGACTACTTCACTCCAGATCCTGACCTCATCATTCTACATCATGACTCCTAGCTCTGAGTGTTAGATATTCTGATTTAAAACAAGACAAAAACAACTGGAACAGAACTCCCTATATATTTTTTTATTTTAATGAGTTGCCTAGGTCAACAAAAACAGATCTGACCTTGATACTGTTTGATCTTATTTATGATCATCAATAATTATATATAAAAGATTTGATATTCCAACCAGAATTAGCCTAGTGTGCCCAACATGCATGTTATGAGGTTGGAG
>NW_006921705.1:4689547-4690812 GCF_000298275.1 Orycteropus afer afer
AAAATAATCACAGATTTTTGTTTTACTATTGATATAAATGGAAAATGTTGGATAATGAGATATTCAATAAATGAACAATAGGTGTAGTTATTGCCCCAAAGCACTATTTCAGATTTCCCTGCAAAAGAAGAAATTATAATAATTCATTAGCTTTTGTTTCTCCAAGAATTAACATTCCAAAGACACTACAACTCATTTTGGCAACAACGATCTCCATTTACTTCAACCTGATTTTAAAAATTACAAGAGAAACAGACAATGGAGTGTGATGAAAGGATTGAGAGGTTTATGGCCTGATTCTTTCTAAACAAAAGCATTGAGCATTTCTTGCTTATATTAGTGATGGAAAACTTGAAGTTTGGATTGAACTTACTACTACCTGAACTCTTCACTGTACATCTGTCAATATATGCTAGCAATGGTTTCCCTATACCATGTAGATGCTTATTTATGTATACAAGAAGAAGTATTATATACATATATATGCATACAAATATACATATATGTGGGTGTACATGTTTGTGCATATGTGTGTGTTTGTGTGCATAGTACACACTTCCATGTCTTTGTCCATTTATTTACTAATTAATTTACTATCGTTGGAGTAAAAAGATTAGACTTAAACCCTCTCCTATTTGGTTTCCTTATCTGTAAAATAATAATGAAGTTACCTTGCTAATTAAATGACACAAGACAGTATACAGCCATATTTGAAGACTGAGTATTGGGTTCTGGAACACCACAACAAAACAAATATCACAATAAAGTGAGTCACTGTTCTGGTTACCTAGTGCCGCTCTGACAAGAATATACCACAAATGGGATGGCCTTAACAAACAGAAGTTTATTCTCTTACACTTCGGGAGGCTAGAAGTCCGAGCTCAAAGTGCCAGGCGCTAGTGGCTGTGTGAAAGCCCCTTGACCTTGGGCTTCAGCTCTGCCTCTTGCTCCCAAGCCCACTGAAGCTAGAGGCCTCTCTTCACTTAGGCAGCTACTGGCTGCTGAGGCTAACAAGCGCAAGGTTGACAAATAAAATGGCATAGTCCCAATGTTACCAAATCACACGGCAGGCCATCAATTCAAGTCCATTGTAAGTCCCAAGGTTGGCAGAGCATGTCAGGCTGCTCAAAAAAGACACAGCTACACACAGGGTCCAAGTGTGCCATAAGCTAGAGACCATTCCCAAAGCTGCTTCTTATATATGGGAAGGAGACCATATACCCAAAGCAGCTACTTAGCAGCTTGTGATAGATCCCACCATGGAG
>NW_006921705.1:4691562-4692844 GCF_000298275.1 Orycteropus afer afer
ACTATAGGTCACTATGAGTCAGAATCAACCAGATGGTAATGAGTTTGGTTTGGATTTTGGTAGGTATTCAGAAGATATCAGTGTTATTCCATAACCCCTTCTACTAGTCCCTTTCATTGTCTAATTTTTGTCCTTACAACTGCCCCTGCAGACACATTTATGGCACAAAGCCTAACTGATAGAAATTTAAATAGTGACATTGATTTTAAGTGATAAAACTGAATCTGTTTCAAATTTCTACTATGGTGATTTCCCCATGCAATTCATCCAAAAATTAATCACTCATTGCATAGTGTTAGATCCTGTCAACTTTGGTATATTTCTATAATACTTATTTACTTAGCCTAAATATATACATACATATTTACTTTTTTCTTTGGTATTACTGGGCTTCGTTAATGCACCGTGTAGATCAGGGCTTATTTTATGTGAATATTCCAACACCCTGCTTGAAATATATAGATAAACCATTACAATGTTGTTAAGTAGTCACCAGCTGTAACAGTACTAATGAATATTAATGTTCTTTTATATTTGGCTGGCAGTACAATAATAGCAGTTGTCTTGTAGCATCAACAATTTTAACTAGGGTTCTCTGGAAAGTCATACAAAATCTGAAATGCCCTCTAGATTACACTCTGTGGTCAACACACAGCCACAAAGTTAGCTGTGATCAATGTAGCTGACAGCAATATTGTTGGAATAATGTCACAATAAAATGGGATTTTAAAACAACTCATTTTTCCCTTTCATTGCTTCCACTTTTACACAAGGTAGTTTAAACCGCCTTCAGATTTGTTCGGATGTGGTAAAGAGATCTATACGAACAACTTTTAATGCTTCTCAATCATATTGAATGAAAAGAACAGAATAGGAGAGGAATGAAAAGAGCTAAATAAAATATTAGTATGTAAATACTGAAGCAGTTTTCTGCCATTTGAGACAGATCTATTGCAACAAAAATTTTATTGCCTGGCCAGATCCACATGAATGACCAGACCACACAGATGTGGGAAAATATTTAAGTCTTCAAAAAATGTTAAAAGACAAAATGTGACTGCTTTAGGAAATCCATCAAAGCAATCTGTTGATTTTACATGCCCATGCCATCAAAATCCATAGAATTCTGCACATATCCTTGGATAACTTGTCATTAATGCATAGTTTAGTCATAGCTCTGTCCAAGGTTCTCTCCAGCTTAAGTAACTGGATTATTTTTCAAAATATCATTATGAAATTCTCTAGTTACTAAGGCAAATCATTTGAATATTGTTATACATGG
>NW_006921705.1:4693474-4694871 GCF_000298275.1 Orycteropus afer afer
AGTATGAAATATCTAGAACAGAAGAATGTACAGAGATCAGAGTTTAACAGTCCTTACACTGTTAAAGGGACAGGAGGGAGGGGAAAAGAGTTTAGGAAACACTGAGTTTCCATTTATGATGTAAAATTTACCAACAGACACTGATGATGGTCGTACAACATGCTTGATATAATTACTGTCCTTGAATTGTACAAGTGAAAATTCTTGAATTTGATAAATGTTGTATTATATTTTACAACAACTTTAGAAGTTGCATGTGGTTAACTGTTAACCTTTTTGTTTCCTAAAACAGAAATAACTGGGCATAATTGGCAAAGCAAGACAGGTTGCAAGCTATAAATATGAGAAGTCTCAAAAGCATTAACACTCAGGAAGAACATCTTGGATGGTATAATTGAAGAGCTATCCTTCCTTTTCCAAGGAGCTCTGCCCAACCCACTATCAGTCTGGCTACCCCTGTGGTCTTCCCAGTGAGGAAGGTGGGGTAGACTTGGATGAGTCTGCTGTATTCTCTCAACCAGGTCACGTGTGACTTGTGGAGGGATGAGCCCTTAAGAAAGAATGAAAGTTGAGTCAGTGCCCCAGGGAATGATACAAAATCCTTAACTGCAACTGAGGATGAACTATTTCTAAATGATCAGAAATGTACACTTCTGGTACAAAGCAAGGCAACCAAAGATTGCTAAAACTATTATTCAAGTAAAGAATGTAAGTACAGAAATAAAAATGACTATATACCTGTTTTCTCTGTTGTTCCTTTTAGTTGCCATGGAGTCTATTCCAACTCATGACAACCCATACAGAACTGCCAAGTTGTGATCATTTGGAAGTAGATCACTAGGTGTGTTTCAGACGTGTCTCTGGGTAGGTTTCAGCTACCCGTTGAGCACTCAACCATCTGCACCACTGGGGATTCCTTTGGTTTTCTTTAGTTAGCACATTTAGCCAAAGGTATCTGTTTTGTGAATGGAAGAAGACCTGAAAAATGACCCTCACTTCATTCTGAATTCTTTCCATATGCTTGGAGCATCAAAGGTCTGTGCCAGTTAATTGGATTGAAAGAGAGCTAAACAAGAGTTGAGTAACTAAAAAAAATTTTTTTACATGTTTTGTGGTCATAGGGTCATATACTAGAATAATTAGAAGAACCACTTCTGCATCTGGGGGTGGGGGGTGGGGGGTGGAGGGTGTACTCCACTTTATAAGAAAACAGTCATTATCCAAAGTATTAAGCTTTGTTAAAGAATTTGTAATCTCTCTAGATATGTATTATTTATTTATTTTTGGTACTCAAACAACAATAGATGCACCCGGTAGTATTTTCCCTAAACATGGCCTGAAGAATATAAATTTCAAGTTCTGCATTATTTGCTTAACATCCCAAAGCATTTAAAATT
>NW_006921705.1:4695606-4698624 GCF_000298275.1 Orycteropus afer afer
AAAGAAAGAATTGCAGCTGAAACCCTCCCTTACTCTGAAAATCCAATTCTCTCTCAGAGGGGAATTTTCTTCTATTGGATTTCAAATGTACTCATTATGGAAATATAGAAATATGTATATAACCTTAAGGCTCATTTATAAGTCAATCAGCCGGCGTTGATGATTAGCAATCTGGCATTGTAATGGTTAATTCAAGAAGAAGAAGTTCTTGCCTTTACAATTCAACACTAGCCTTTAGTATTGACGAATCATTTAAAAACAGCTAATACAACATCTGCTGTTAATAACTCGGTAGGACACTGTATTGTTTGTGTGCATGATTTAGTTTGGTGCTCAGACTAATACTGAGACTTAGATTTTGTTGTTATCCCCATTTTGCAGACCAAGGAATTGAAGTTGAGAGAGCTTATGTGGCTCACTCAAAGTGACACAGCCATTAAATTAGTGAAACTGAAATTGTTTCAGTTTTTCTAACTCCAAATCCTGTGCATTTTCTGAGACCAAGGGGACTGGTGCAAAAGAGTGCAACACATAAACAGGTATCCATCTCTTTATTAGTGAACAGTTCAAGATAAATGCTCATAGAGGCAGAAAAACGTTATTTTCATATGTAACCTGGGTGAGTTAACATAGCAATTCTGTTCTTTTTAGAGCTGGCACTTGGCAGAACCAAGCACAAGATTTTATTGCTTTAATGATTCTAAATGTCTTTGAGCAACAGCAGGGATAGGACTGTTCTCCTTGCTGAAGAAACTTGTCCCAGGTACCTCAGCATATAACTGACTGCTCAACTCCTTTCTAATGAATTTGGAGTGAATTCAGATGTTGGAACAGACTTAATTCAATTCATTCCCAATGTGATCTCAGACAATTAATACCCACCAGCGACTCCTCAGAAGGAAGACTGGACAATCTACTTCCATAGAGATACTGCCTTGGAAACCCAAGGAGGGGTCGCTACAAGTCGGGACCAACTCGATGGTAGTGAGTTTAGTTTGGTTTGGTTTTAGCCTAAAAGTCAAGTTTTAAAACAGTTTTGTTTGTTTGTTTGTTTGTTTGTGTGTTTTAAGAGTCATGGAACACTGAGAATCTGATAAAGCCTATGACTCTTTTATTAGAAAAGTGCATATTAATTGCCAATGCTGCATGAAATCTCAAAGTTTCCGTGGACATTTCAAGCCTATCCATAGATACCTCTTCAATCTGGATAAGTACTGTTGCTTTAGTGACGAGAAAAATGTCCATATTATGTCAAGATAAAATAACTTTCTACAGACCCCTGAGTAAACACTCACAAAGGTAAAGAAAGGGAAATCTGGTGAATCAGCTTCCACATAAAGAATTCTCTGTTTTGCCACGTTAAGTAAAGAAAGGGAATTTTGTCGAGAGCTAGTGACAGGTCAGTTCTAGAGGAATGCTAAGCCTTTTTGTCAAATAAAAAAATACTGCATAAGCTATCCTGAAAATTTCACTGAATCGGGAAATGGACTGGGAGGCAGCACATGCCTGGCTGGAATCAAACAGACTGATGGAGAAGCATAGGGGAAGAGAGCTTGATACCAGCCTAGGACTATCAGCAGCCAAGACACATGCCAGCCACAATGCAAGAGGTTCACCAATAACCCATCCAGCAGATAGGGTAGTAGTACCAGTATGAGAAGTTGCCAGCAGATATGCACAGAAACCTCCCCCCATCTAACTTCTAAATCATGATCCTTCAGTCTGAGTAATTTAACTACAGACACAGAGATATCAAATTAGAATTTATTGATGGTTTCCTTCACCCAACAAAAGAAACTGTTCGTAACAAAAGAACCTATTCCTAGAAAAGAAAATTAACTCCAGTCAGGTAGGCTATAAGCAAACTTATAATCAAAGGATTATAAATTTCAGCAAACTTAAGAAAAAATGCCTTATATGAAAAAGAAAAGAGTTGTTGAAAAATCAGTACATGGTTTAGAATCATAGGGAGATTGAACAAGGTGACCAAACACAGACAGAAACCAGGAAATTTTGAGTACTAAGTAACATAAACCAATGGGCAACTGTTTTAAAGAATGATGCAGCTCCAACTGTTTTCTATCTTTGTGCTCAATGTTCAAGATTCATACTTAGGAAGCAAGAAAATCGGAGTGGTCCAGCTTGTGTCACATGTTCACCCATCAATTGGTTTTGGGGACACCTTGAATGACACCTTGAATATCATGACTACACAAAGTGAGAGACTCTCAAAAGGAGAATTACATCAAAAAGGGGAAAGGAGATGGTTGGTGGGCAGAATGACAAATCAAATGCAGCAATTTCCCCCAGGAGACAGGGTGGGGATCACTTGAAAGATACCCAGGCCCTTTGTAATTTTGACAACTTCAATAAAAAAGTTCATGAAGCATGTAAAAATCTCTAAGCAGGCATGGATATAAGGGGAAAACTCACTGCTGTTGAGTTGGATCCAACTCATAGCAACCCCTCCTAGATGGTATCACTACAAGTAGATTGCCCAATCTTCCCTTCTGAGGAGTGGCTGGTGGGTTTGAACTGCCAGCCCTCTGGTGAGCAAATGCCTTAGGCACTATGCCACCAGAGCTCCTGGATATAAGGGGAATATAGTACTAAATCCTACTGTCCCATACTGGACCTTAATATTTTTGGCACCTATACCATATTTAAAGAGCTCTGGTGGTACAGTTGTTAAAGCATTCAGCTGCTAACCAAAAAGTCAATGGTTTGAACCCACCAGTCCTGAGAAGACAGACATGACACCTGCTTCCATAAAGGAGGCAGTTCTGCCCTGTCCTACAGAGTCACTATAAGTTGGAATTGACTCAACAGCAATAGGTTTGCTTTTTGGTAAGTAGAAAAGCACAGTAGCAAAACTTCACCAAGAAAATAAAACCAATAATGGCCAAATCTGATAGAAGTTACTAAATAAAGGATCATTAGCACAATATTTAGGAAGGATTGATATCTGAAGAAAAAGGAGCTGTTCATGTATCCAAAATAATGTGCACTACAAAAAAA
>NW_006921705.1:4699164-4702157 GCF_000298275.1 Orycteropus afer afer
ATGGACAGTGGCACAAAACGGTCCATGAACTAATAAACACATACTAACATGCACACCCAAAAAGTGATGTCATGAAGTAGTAAATGTAAAGCAAAACAGAGATTAATAGGATGAAGTGAGCAATGGAGCCCTGCTGTTGGGGGAGGCAATGAGATAAATGGGTTGGTAGAGCATAAATATATTCTTTAAGAAATTCCATGTGACTTTGCCTAAGTGATCATGGGTACAATTCCTCATGATATTCAAGTGCCTCCAGAGTCCAGACAAATGGAAGACAAGACCATTTCCTGCCTTACTTGCTTCCCCATGTAATATCCTTGTCTAACTGCTTTTGTAGTGTTTAAAGATATTGTATCATGAAGAAAAATCTGCAAGTAGCACAGGAGACATGCCTGGTGGGATAGTAAATTAGTTATAAAAAATAATAAGGCAAACACATAGACACAAGCATAATTAATACAAATCATGAAAAAGTTTGTGTAACTTTGAGCATTTGATTTATTTAAGGTGCAAAGTATAAGCTCAAAAGTTTACTCATCACTTCTTTAATATCTTGAGGTAAAATAAATAAGATGCCAATTGTATCAATATGCAAGACATATCTTTGCCAGAACTTTGACAGATAGTGAAGTTCATACTCTACATCAAAGGAAAATGAAATTTTAAATGTATTATTGAGAAAAAAAGGAGGGTTAGGCTCTAGGGCATATTGAATACAGTAAACATTTTTCATAATATATATTTAATCATACAGTTGATCATGTTATGATGAACTGTTTATATACTTCATGGTGAAATAATAAGATACAAAGAATCTCAAGTTCTCTTAAGAGAGAACTTTCACAGCAATGAAATTTTGTGATGGAAACTCAGAAACCCTGTGTCTCTACTACATATAACTATAAATTCAAGCTTCATCTCTCCATTTTCTATCAATGAAAAATAGAAGTATTTTTCAAAAGCTGTCAGTCCTGAGATAATAAAGTCCCACAGATATAGGCTTTATCCTGTGCTAATAACAACAGTTAAAGTTTAATGGGTGCTTCAACATAATTGATGTCACTAAGGTAGTACATGTGAAAAAATGTTAAATTGGTAAATATATGGTATACATATCTATATATGTAATTTTTTAAAATAAAATCATTTACTGACTGCTTATTGGGAGCCAGGAATTATACCATGTCATTTTTTGTAATTCCTGATAGCATAGTACTAGGTATTAGTGTCTCTATTTTACAGATGAGGAAACAGATGGCCAGAGAGGTCAGACAACTTGTCCCTATTGTAATAGCTAGTGGTTGCACACCCAGAATTCAAATCCAGTCTGGAGGGTTAGATTCCAAAGTCAAGGTACTATCCATATTTCAGGGATAGCCTGTATCACTTTCAAGACCATAGTCTATGAAGGTGCACTATGGATACAGGACAAAACTCTTGACCAAGAGAGCACAAAGAAGCTGAAATCCAGTGTTCTCCCGACTACATGCCCTAGCCCAGTTTCATCAGCCTGGAAGAAGAGGTCCCTTTTCCTTTGCACGAAGATTCATAGATTGATCTGTCCAGAAAGATGCCCTGTTCTCATCCATTGGCCCTCAGAAGCAGCCCTGGTGGTACTGTGGTTAAGTGCTTACCTGCTAACCAAAAAGGCAGCAGTTGTAGCAATCTGCTTCTATCAAGATTTATAGCCTTGGAAACCCTACAGGGCAGTTGTACTCTGTTCCTAAAGAGTCACTACGGAACTGATTTGATCACTTTTTTTTTTTTGGCCTTTGGGGAAGGATCCATGTAGGGTGGCAGCCAAGAGCACCTGAACACTGCAATGACCCCTCTCTGTGTATGAAGAGCTGCTGCCCCAACTCACCAAGGAAAGCGTCCTTAATTTATGTCTCTTTGGTTTGTCCTACCTGAAACATGGAAACTGCAAAACTGACCTCAAGAAGGATAGGAACAAAAAATGGTTTGATCTTATACATTAATTTGCTGATCACTTTACCTTTTACTACTCAAAGTTTGGAGAATAGTGCAATGGCTGTTTTTTGGGGTTTTTTTTTTGTTTGTTTGTTTTGTTTTTTCAGGTGAGGTCAAATCTAGCTCTTTATGGTGTAAAGGGTATTTTCCTTATTTATTTTTTCAGAGTCAGAGTAAACAAACAGTGATAGAGAAAGAAGAAAATAAGGAAAACACTAAAAAATTATAAGGTAATATGGAATTGCTATAACCCAGAGGAACAGCCTTAAGATGAACAAAGACCCAGATTCAACCTCAGTACATTTGTGTTTAGTGTGCTTCTTCAAATGATTAATAGATTTAATAATTCAACCAAAGATTTCCAAGGACAAGAAAATCTTTCTTTCACTTCACCTGAGTGCTTAACCAGGGCCTACATGACATTACCGACTAATTTAAAGTAGTAAGTTCAATGGCAAAAAATACAGCTAAGCAGGAGAATTTCAGAGATGGGACCCTAGGCCTACTAGCATAACTTTCAGGGGAACAATTCTATTTCTTTTTTTAGACAGTCATAGCTCTATTATTTTGAAATTAAAATTTGTTCTATAACTGCTCATTATTCTCTTCTGGTGCTTATTTCTAAAACCAAAATTAAGTATTCCTGTATTTTCTAAAGTTCTACAAACTGAGGTAAGATAAATCGCTAGACATTTGGAGTGTGAACTTATCAAAATCAAGAATTTAGACATAATCATCTATATATACTCTGTGCTTGTAAAGTGCTTGGCATCTGCTAGATACTCCAAACCTTAATTAGATTAAACATAACTGTCCAAAGTACAAGGTCTTCTAAGCATCCCACTGCTTAAACCAAGTCCGTCAGGTGTGGATACAGTCCTACTCACATTATCCAGAACCAGAGCCAGAAGATAAGAATTGATAACTATTCATTTAGTATGAAGTTTACCAGGAAGGACTCCCAATCCCAAATGCTTCTGGATATAACATATTCCTATAATTTCTGAATTATTGTTTCTATA
>NW_006921705.1:4705202-4706871 GCF_000298275.1 Orycteropus afer afer
AAAAAAAAAAAAACTCTGATGACTACAATTGAACTCTTTCACCAATGATGAAATGGAGAGAGGTAAATTGAGTTGATGTAGTTATTACAATTAATTACTGGTGGACTTCGGTATGAAACTCGTATCTTATTCAAATGTTCTTTCCATAGGACCATACTTCCAAATACCAGCAAGTGGTCTGCTTTGATGAAATACAATAGATTCATTTACTATACTAACTTCATTTTGCCAAAAATAAAAGAAAATCAGTTAAGGCCGAAGTGCACATTAACTTCTATTTCATTTCAAAAAGTTTATTTTTAGAAAAGGCTTACACTCATGGTATCGATGCATTCTTTATGATAAAACAACTCAGAATATAGCTCCAGAGTAAATTACAAAACTGGGAACAAGTAAGAGCTTAACCAGTTGTTAGTAATTTAGAACACATAACAAGCACTTAAAATATAAAAGCTCTTTTAATTATCATCATCATTAAGAATCATGACACTGGCAGCAAACAGAAGCCCGAGGAAATGGAAGACAATTCAGATGAAAATTGTTGTCAGCAATGGTCTGAACACTGAGGTGTTTCTGATAAGGAGAACCCATGAGCACCTGGGGACAAGAAGTCATATCCTTCAAAGGAGAGGGCACAATGTTTTCTAGTTCTAAACTTTGACTAGGGATGGTTGGCTCTAAGCACATTTCCATTAAGAGAATAGGACCCTAGGGTGATGCTAAAATTCTTTACACGCAGTTGAGACGAACACCTTCTGCTCTTTATAAAGCTGATCACACACTCTTGTAGATTAAACCATGCTGGCATGTTTAACAGAGTCTACCTCAGAACTATTCTGTCTGTAAACCAATTGTATATTGTTCCAAAATGGCTCAGATTTGGCTTTTAAGTAGATCAGATATTTGCCTTTCACTGTGCAGAGGCAAAACCTAGAAAATAAGCCTCTATGCTGCCACAAAATAGACACTTTCATCTAGTCAGTCAGTCCTAAGATGAAACTCTAAGGGGGCAAATAAAAATGTAATTTTATATAGAAGGATATAATCAATCCTAAGAGCAGAACATTACATTCTTTATCCTTGAAAGCTGTACCATTGCAACTCATGTGTCAAATAAATAAGCAAACGAAAAAGTAAGTCATTAGAATTTACTTAATACTCTAATGGTATATGTTGTTGTTAGGTGCCATTGAGTTGGCCTGACTCAGAGCGACCCTATGTACAACAAAACAAGAAATTGTCCAGTCCTGCACCATCCATCCAATCCTTGCTGTGCTTGAGCCCATCACTGCACCCACTGTGCCATGCCACCTCATTGGGTGTCTTCCCCTCCTTCATTGACCCTCTACTTTACCAATTAATAGTATATAGTACTTAAGATTTATTATTTTCCCTAACACATTTATTTATCTATCTACATGTAGTCAGATAACCTGATGTAACTTGAAAATATATTCAATATTAATTTACATAAGGGAGCTCTGGTAGCGTAGTGCCTAAGGCACTTGACTGCTAACCAGAAGGCTGGCGGTTCAAACCCACCGGCCACTCCTAGGAAGGAAGATGGGGCAATTTACTTCCATAGTCATACTGCCTCAGAAACCCAAGGAGGGGTCGCTATGAGTCGGGTCCGACTCGATGGCACAAAACAACAACAAATTTACATAAA
>NW_006921705.1:4707321-4709142 GCF_000298275.1 Orycteropus afer afer
AGAATTCTATACACCTTCTCTCGAGAGCGAAATTCCCAGAAGATTGTTTTCTGCTGGTTCAACAGAAATACCCCAGGTGGATAACTGTAGCAATCAGGAGCTACTCAGTTGCTTGCAGCTAATCCCACCACAGAGTTTACAAAGACTTATGGCTAGAAAAGCCATATTATGTAGTTTACTACACTGCAGTAGACAAAGATAATAACTATCTTCCAACAAATATATGTGTGTGTGTGTGCTTAATATATATATATATAAGCTTTCTCACAAAGCTATTACTTTCCTTCTATATGTAAAATTGGCTGAAGTAAGCTATTTTAAGCTAGCTAGATATACATTTACTACCTCACTGAGGACACTTAACAACATTGCTGAAGCATTATATCAATATTTTTCATTTTTTTTTTATTGTAACAGTGAATCACTGCATTTTTTAGATAATCAGCACATAGCAATTTATATTTTAATCAATGTAACAACATTTCTAGGAACTAAAGTAATATTAAAGAAATATAAGTAAGTCCTTCTTTTTTGAAATTTGAAATATTCTTTGGTGTCCCATCACCTTGCTTTCATAAAACTGGTGATAGTAGTTTTGCTTGAAGTTATTGTCTTATATGGGAAGATTTTTTTAAAATAAATTAATGAAATTCTAAAATGAAGCTGTTGATAAAATACCTTAGTGAGGAAAAAGAACAGTTAAGAATGGTTAAAGGTTTTACAACAGAACAAGGAACGGTTAAAGCATTTCAAAGTCAGGGGGAGGATATCATTTGACAAACTATAAATATTATAACATCTTATAATTAGAAAATGAAATCTGTTGTTGGAAACTATTGTTTTCATAATACAAACTGCAGAAAGTAAAATTTGGTTTATGAGGATTCGTGTAACCTATCTCAAAATAAGATATGACTATGGGGCCTATAAACTATATTTAAGTATTTTTGTCTCATAAGCTGTCATTGTTTACTTTTCACTTGTGCATTCCCGTAAGAAAAGTTTAGTCAAGCGCTTTAAAAAATTCAGAACAAAGTTCAATTAAATAACATTTGTTCAAGAATAAATATACTCTACAATTTATGCATTCAATTAGTGAATATTACAGCATCCCCAAAAAAAACGAAAACAAAACTTGTAGCAAAGGTTGTGTGACAATTCCGAACTAATGGTGACCACCAGAAAACTCAGGAGTGGTTGATAACTGGCACTCTTATAACGAACCTGGTTTCACAATTACTGTTTCCTTGAATTTATTAAGTTTCTTAATTATCAGTGGTAATACCATTATTACAAGGAGCCCTGGTGGTGCAATGGTTAAGTACTCGCCGCTAATAAAAAAGTCAGGGATTCAAACCCAGTGTCCTCTCCTCAGGACAAAAGACTTGGAGATCTGCTCCTGTAAAGAGTACAGCCGAAGAAACCCCATATGGCAGTTCTACTCTGTCATACAGGGTCATTATGAGTCAGAATTGACTCACTAGCATACAACACCATCATTCCAAAAAGCCCTCCTGACTCACTTAAGTAATATCAGGTAGTGTCTATTTAATCAAGGAAACTATAGCTAAAAATTATAATGTGCTGATAAACAAGGGAAAAGTGTCACTGTCTGCAGTACACTTGTTTTGTCATACATTAATGCAATAATGGTGATGACTTATTTTTGGAAGTCCCCAAAATGCAACAACAATTAATCCACTAGTTACATATATATTAAAGATCGTCTTCTTAAATAAAGATACAAAAAGGAAAAAAAAAAATTCACTTTCGTTGAGTCAGATCTGATTCATAGCGACCCGTCCTTGGGTTTCTGAGGTG
>NW_006921705.1:4712367-4716830 GCF_000298275.1 Orycteropus afer afer
TCCTTCCAAGGAGTGGCTGGTGGATTTGAACCGCCAGCCTTCTGGTTAGCAGTCAAGTGCCTTAGCCACTATGCTACCAGAGCTCCCAAATTGACTATTTAAATGCAATTGACATTATTACCTGTTGTAAAAATAATTTACAGTGAGTTTCAGGATAACTCTTTCAATGAGGTAATAAAATTAGTCTCTGATGAGCTTTAAGGGCCTTTCGAAGATCCCAATTCGGTTTCTTTACAACATCAGAAGTCATATTCACTATTAATTTTCAGGCAATTACTCATCCTGATTTGCTCAACTATTCAGTATCTACTTTTTGTTCTTGAGACAATTTAAGGCAAAAAGATCTGAAAGTGCTTGGCTTATAATTTTAGCAGTCAAATACCATGAGAGGATTTTCAAATAGATATCCTCAGAGGGAAACAAAGGGTTTTTTTTCTTCATAAAATGACCATGAACATACATTTTAGAGCAGTTTACTAGACACTTTCTTATTCTAATTATAAAAATATATGTTGTTAAAGAAAATTCTAAAAATAAATATAATGAAAAGACATTTAGTCACCTATAATTTCATTCACTTTTAACATTTAGCATATTTCCTTTAATTACCCTGTGTTTCTTTATCCAACAGAAGTGTATCTACTTGCATATAAGTTTTAGCATCTAGATTTTCTTATATGGCAAACATTTTATAGGGAAATGAAACACATATTACATTTAATATTGTTGTTGTTGTTATGTGCCGTCGAGTCAAACCCGACTCATAGCGCCCCCTCCTTGGGTTTCCGATCCGAGGCAGTATCACTACGGAAGTAGGATTGCCCTATACATTTAATATATGAAAATTATATATCTATATAAAATTTACATATTTTAATACATTTGGATAAATTATATGTTTATATAGTACTAACCATCTGTCAGTTTGTCATACTCTGGTGGCTTTCATGTTGTTATTATACTGGAAGTTATAGCACTGGTATTTGAAATACCAGCAGGGTTATCTATGTTGGGCAGGTTTTAGGAGAGCTTCCAAACCTAGACAAACTAGGAAGAAAGGCCTATCTATTTCAAATAAATAGCCAATTATTCTTATTGATCAAAGAATATTGTCCAAGTCCTTGATTCATGTAATTTATATACATCATCAAGAGAAACCAACTACCACAGAAGGACATCATGGTAAAGTGGAGGGCCAGCAAAAGTAAGGGAAATCTTTCAAGTCATGGATTAACACAATGGCCAAACAATGGACCCCCGCAAACCACCCATTATGAAGATGATGTTACTCATTTATGGTACATGCTAAATTATTAGCATTAGTAAATGTCATAAATCTACCATCTATTGTACAAGGATGACATATATGGAACCACTAGAATAATTAATTTCCATTTTTTTTTATTCTAGAGTCAAAGACATAATAAAAATTGTTTATATCATGAAGACAATCCCCTTTGCTATAAATGTAACTCTGTCCATGTGAGTCAGAAATGCTAATGGAAATCCTGGCTCAAGATCAGAGGAAATACTCTGATATAATTCTGTCTAGATGCGGAAGAAAGCAAGCAGTCTAACCAATTGTTTCATCTTATACAGAGGCAAAGCCAACTATTTGTACAGGAGGGACACTTATATTTTTATCATTCTTATATGAAAAGATTCTAGTGACCATCATGAATAAGAAGCCACAATTTAGTAAGACAGATGATCAGGGAATCCACATTCAGTTGAAAAATAATAAATGTTATTAGAATTGTTCTTTAGCATCTCAAAACAAGTAATCAGCTATTGAGTATTTTTCAAATTCTTACTCACTTCATCTCTCCAGTTCATGCCCTATTACTCTCACCTGAATTACACAGCAGTCACTTAAGTATCATCTAGTTTTATTCCTCATCCTCCTTCCCATTTCTCCAACCCCAACATACCTGCACTAACTTATTTTCCACACTGCTTTCAAATAACTCTATTGATAAAAATCAAATCCAGCAGATGTAATTTCCCTGTTTAAAATCCATTGGCTTTAAGAGAAAAAGTTAATTCTATAGGGATGACATAATCTAACACAGTGGTTTTTATAGCGGACTGTGCGCCAGAGGCACCTGAAGGGCAGGTTAACACAGCTTCTGTATCACTAGGTTTGGGTTGGGACCTTAGAACCTTCATTTCTAACAAATTTCTAGGCAATGGAGACCACACTTTGAAAACAAACAGCCTAGCAGCTCATGCCTACCCACTGTACCCCAGTGCTTAAAAAGCAACCTGCAAATTCGTACCTGTTATACCCACCAGACCCACTGGCATCAGGTCTATTCCAACTCATAGCAACCCTGTAAGAAAGAGCAGAACTTTCCCATAGGGTCTCTAAGGCTATAAATCTTTATAGAAGCATACTGTATCGTCTTTTTCTTGCAAAGCATTTTGTGGGTTCAAACTGCTAACCTTTGAGCTAACTGCTGAGCATATAATCACAGCACCACCAGGGTTCCTTTAACTGCTACAGGTTCCCAAATTTCAACAATGTTCTTTCCAGTCTCTGAGTTTTTGCACATGCTAATTCTTCTACCTGTCATGCCTAGCCCCTCTGTCTGTAGTTAATCACCATCCTTTTCTGGGATAGCAAGGACTCCCTTTTCTCCCATTGTGCCTTTACCACATTGTGCTGTGATGGCTGTGTTATTTACATTCTTTGCTGAGCTCCTTGAAGAATAGCTGTCTCTTATCTTTGTATATTCAGCACCTAGCAAAATGCTTTATACACACTAGGGAGGTATTCAAATGTATTTTCAATGGATGCTGCTAACTGTATAAGGCACAAGAGCTTTAATATTTGATAACTTGTCCATAATAGTATTTTTTATTTTAGTTCCCTTTACTGAATAAAAGGAGCTTTGTTAGTATAGTGGTTAAGGCATTTGGCTGCTAACTAAAAGACTGTTAGTTTGAATTCATCAGCGGTTCTGTGGAAGAAAAACGAAGCAGTCTGCTTCTGTAAAGATTTACAGCCTTGGACACCCAATGGGGTCGCTATGTGTTGGAATCAACTCAATGACAGTGAGTTTGTTTGGTTTTAGTGATCAATGGGAACATACTAAAAGAAAAGGTTGTCTACAATGGAAACAAGAATCTAGAGACTACATTCCATAACCCTAACATTACAGTGATACTGCCTCGGAAACCCAAGGAGGGATCGCTATGAGTCGGGTCCGACTCGACGGCACATAACAACAACAACAACAACATCACAGAGAAAATCCAAAAAGGATGAAAGAGGATGAATGAGTAGAGACAGGATTCTGTCCAAAGCCCTGGACAACCAGAGAAAAGGTGAACACAGACAGTCAATCTCTGTGAAGCTACAGAAAGGCCCAGGTGGGGTTTCTAGATGAATGCTTTCATTCTCTAGTACATCTAGCTGATATATGTATGTGTTTAAATTTTTAATGTTACATAGCTTTCATCTAATCATAGTCTGCTTGGTATTGGATAGAAGATTCCAAGATTAGAATCTTTGATAAGCACATCAAGGCAAGATTGTATTTCAACTTAAAGTGAAGGTCTGAGCAAACAGCAGCTAGTAGTAAATATAGATGTCAAAGTCTACTGTATAGCTGGTTTATAGTGCTGTTGTCAGCCAAATAAAATACTCCCATTCCAATTATATTCACAAAGAAAATCTAATTCCTAAAATGTAATGAGTTTTTCACACATCAAATACTAAGAACTTTTTTTTATTAAAATATCTTTCTATTGTTATATTGATTTAGTTCATACTCAAAAGCTCTTAAAGGGTGACAGAGTTAGTAATTAAACTGTATAGTCCACTTAAAAATAAGACCTGGTAGTGCAACGGTTAAAGTGCTAGGCTGCTAAGTGAAAGGTCAGTGGTTTGAAACCACCAGCCCCTCTGTGGGAGAAAGATGAGGTAGCCTGCCTCATAAAAATTTACAGACTTGGAAACCCTATGGGGAAGTTCTACTCTGTCCTTTTGAGTTACTATGATTCAGAATCAGCAATGAGTTTGGTTTGGTTTGAATCCAATTAAAAATTTGCAATGGCAAAAAAACACTAAGAGAACAGTTATGTTAAACTGTTATATGAAAAGCTCAATATCAATATATTAAAGAAGGATCACCATTATAAGAATCAATTTTTTGAAAACCATTCACACTGCTTTGAATATTTCATACACTTCAGTTAGTCAGGGATCACAAGTCACTTAGACAATCGTAGTTGATTTGTCACTTATCATAATTGTTAGTTATCGAGAATTCAAATTAAACTCTTGGAATTTTCCCAGTGATTTACACTGTAGCATTGTGTTAACCCTAGAACCACGTGCTGTTAATACCTGGTAGAAACCAGGCACTCAATACATGGTAGCTGAATGGAAAAAGAAAGTAGTCTGGCATCTTTGCTGTTGTTAGTTGCAGATCAGCTGGCTCTAACACATGGCAAGC
>NW_006921705.1:4716930-4717486 GCF_000298275.1 Orycteropus afer afer
GTAAAGATTTAGAGCCTTGGAAACCCTATGAGGCAGTTCTACTCTGTCCTGTAAGGTCACTATGAGTTGGAATCGACTCAATGGCAGTAGGGAAGGGAAATTTAAAAGTAATCACTTTCTGATCTACTTGAACATTAGATCAGCTAATTTGGACTCTTAGTCATTTGATCTTTCACTGTTAATTTTCTATAACAATTGCAAAGTCTCATTTGTGACATATGTTGACACACAGCCTCAACACCTAAAAGAAATAATTGGTTCTTCAAAGTGGATCACTGGTGATTACTTGGTTAATCACACTACTATTTCTTCTAAGAGCTCTTACACACAGGTAAGGTTGTGTGTCAACTTGAGTGGACAATGATTCTAAGTGGTTTAAAAATGATCATGTAGTTATTCTGTATGATGAGATCTGATATGATATAATCATTTCCATGATGAGATACGCTATGAGCTGCCATTCAGTTGAAACGGAGTTTCCTCAGGGATGTGGCTTGTTTCACATATATATGGAAGTAGATTGGCATATCTATCTATCTATCTACCTATCTATCTA
>NW_006921705.1:4718033-4718958 GCF_000298275.1 Orycteropus afer afer
CTGCAAAAAAAAAAAGCATTGACCCATGTCACTTTGGTTTTGTGTATTTCACTGTACATGAATTATATTTCAATAAAATGTATTAAAAAAAAGAAATTGGAGAAAGTAATCACAAGGGTAACTACTGTATGTGTGAAATAACAAGATGAAAAGAGGTACCTTGTTTCATAAAAATTGTTGCCTACAGGAAACCTGGTTAGGAGAGTTCTGTCTTGTCATTATTAACAGGTGTGAATAGCTACTAACAGCACAAGTTGTCACTGTTAGCAAGCTGCTACACTATATAGCACATTTAAGATGTAAGGTGACACTAATCATGTCTATTCTTTATTTTTTTCCAGAAATAATAAAAGTGTGAACACAGTCCAAGTCAATGCTGAAAGGAATAAAATTGGCCCTATACCAGCTGTTTCCAAAGAATCCATTTGCCAGCTCACATGAAGTACAAAAAAATAAATAAATAACGAAAGCAAACAATGTAATTTAACATGTTCCAATATTTATTTAGTGACAACACAAAATTTTAGTAGAGGCTCGTAGGTGGATGCTTAGGAATCTTGCCTCACTTGAACCAACACATTTAATCGTATTTCATTATACTAAGGGATTTGTATGTGGGCTGTCATTCTTTGTAATATAATTTTCTTCTTGTTTGTTTAAGAATCCATATACTGAATGAGGCTTGTGAAACTAAGCTTGAAGCAATCTAATTACTTCCCAGATCTGGTACACAGGCACTTACTGCAAATGAGTTCTGTCTAACCATATTCTAGGGGAGATTTGTTATTCAAAACAAGAAAATCCTCAAGGCAGGAACCTTGATGACCACCAACCCCATGAAGAATTCCAAGTAGTTCCTTTTCAATAATTGGAATCCCAAAGGAAACATATGAGATGTTTATCAGTGTAACTGAGGTAAACAAAC
>NW_006921705.1:4720039-4724828 GCF_000298275.1 Orycteropus afer afer
AGTAGGATTGCCCAACCTTCCTTCCGAGGAGTGGCTGGTGGGTTTGAACCGCCAGCCTTCTGGTTAGCAGTCAAGTGCTTTAGCCACTATGCTACCAGTGGGTGGCAAAGATTCTTTAGAAACCATTTATTCATTTAGTGATTTTCATAAGAACTTACCTCAAAAATAGCATCTAAGTCTTATTTTCATTTGAGAAAACCTGGTGATTTGAAATGCTATTATGTCTTCTCTATCCAGTTTATATGTAGTACTCTGTCTGGAGAAAAATTTACCCTGCTATTTTGTCACAGAAGCAATATACCTGGAGTGTAGTCAGCTATTTATGTCAGTTTTAATAAAAATCCATGGATTTCTAATTTTGAAATGTTATGGTCTTAACTATCACCTTGCTTACTTGATATCTCTGAAATATCTTAACCCATCAAAACTCAACTCCAGAGTTCATTCCCCTCCCAAAATCTTTTCCTATTCTTCCATGTCCCCAGCAAATAATACCTTTATCTACCCAGTCACTCATTTCACAAGTCTTGGAGACTAGGCACTCTGGTGATGCAGTGGTCAAAGCATTTGGCTGCTCACCAGAAGGTCAGTGGTTTGAACCCACTAGCTGCTCCACAGGAGAAAAATGAGACAGTCTACTTTCATAAAGATTTACAGCCTTGGAAACCCTATGGGGCAATTCTACTCTGTCCTATAGGGTTTCTATGAGTAGGAATTGATTCTATGGCAGTGGTTTTGGTTTAGAGACATGATTGACAATTCATTCTCCCTCACTGTATTATTATTAATTGTTTGAATTATATATACCTCCCAAATATATGCTGGACCTCTCACCCTATCTGTCTATTGTTCTTCTAGTCAAAATCACCTCTTGTCTCAGCTATTTCAAGATCTTTCTAATTGGTTGACTATTTCTAACTGTGTTTATTCTTACTGCCTTCCATCTCTGCCCCACATATCAGTCTGGGCAATTTCTTTTTTTTTTATTAGGATTTGGGTGAAGATTTACAGAGTAAATTCACTTTTCATACAGCAGTTCACATATACTTTGTCTCATGTCATTGGCCAAAATTTACAATGCAGCAGCTCCCCTCCCACTTCCTCCCCATAGTTACCACCTCCCAGTGTCCATCCCTTCATACTCTTCTGCACCCTGAGCTATCTCCCTGTGCATAAGCAGCCCTTCCTTCTCTGGGCAATTTCTTGAAAATAAAAGTGTCACCCATATTTAAAATACCCCATTGGTTTCTTACACTTAGGAGGAGGTAATCTTCATCATGAATTATATAGACTTACATAATCTGGCCTTGACCTCCCTTTTCTGAATCTACCTACACTAGCCAGCTTGCTGTTTCTCCAATGTTTAAGGTTTCTTTCTGTTTTAAACATATCACCTACCAGTCAATTCTTACTACCATTCACATCCCAGATAAAATGCCATTCTCTAGGGAATCACACTCAGGTCCCTTCCCTTCATCTAATACAAGCATCCCTGCTGTATGTTCTTGAAAGACTGAATACTTCATTTCACTTAAAACAAAAACTATTCATTTTCTTTTGTCATCTAACCTGCTTTCCCAGTGGCCTTTAAACTCCTCCTACCACACCTGCCCACTGTCATCAAGTTGATTCTGACTCATAGCAACCTTATAGAATTCCCAAGGCTGTAAATCCTTATGGAAGTAGAGTGCCTTATCTTCCTCCCCTGAAGAAGCTGGTGGGTTTTGAATCTCTGACCTTCTGGTTAGCAGCCAATTGCCTTTCCTACTGTGCCACCAGAATACCTTTTAAAAGCTTCAGTGCCTAGTAAATTGACCACAGTGAGTACTAAACTAAATGTTTATTCAATTACTTTAAAAAAAAACACATGAAAACACCTAATGTTTTAGTGAAATCAATAGCACATTGATGGACCACACTCTTGTATTAGTTATTTATCGATATACCACTACTAAGGCACTTGACTGCTAACCAGAAGGCTGGCGGTTCAAACCCACCAGCCACTCCTCGGAAGGAAGATGGGGCAATCTACTTCCGTAATGATACAGCCTCGGAAACCCAAGGAGGGGTCGCTATGAGTCAGGTCTGACTCGATGACACATAACAACAACAACAACAGCAACCACTACTTAGCTCAAAACTTAGTGAGTTAAACAAATACACATTTATAATCTCACAGTTCTTATGGTTCAGACTTAGTGGAGTCTTCTGCTTCAAGGTCTTTCCTGTAGCTGTAATCAGGTGTCCCCCAAGGCTATAATCATTCTTAATTCAAATGGAAAGGAAAGGATATATTTCCTAGCTCACTCACGTGATTGGTTAGCATTAGTCATTTCCTCACTGGTTGTTGAACTGAGAGCTTCAGTTTCTGACTGACTATTGTCCAAATGCTGCACTCAGTTCCTTGCTATTGAGTTTCTTCAATGCAGTAGCTAACTTAACCAGAATTTGTAATTCAAGACAGTAATAGAGAGAGTGCTAGCAAGACAGAAGTCATAATCTTTTGTAACCTAATCACAAAGGTGCCATTTCATCAATTTTGCTGTATTCTATTCTATTCATTAGAAGCAAGTCCCTAAACCTAGTTCCCACTCAAGGAGAGGGGATTACATACAGTTTAGAGTTTACTGTGAGCCATATCAGAAGCTGCCTATGACAACTTCCTACTAATTGTTCATGTCTAGGTAACTCCTATTAATTTCTACTTTACAACAATGTTTATTTTAACTGGAGTTCATACGTGTAAAGTACAATTCTATTTCTTAAGAAGCTTATATACTAATAAATGTAGAACACCAAATATACCACCCCAAATGAGTCCCAAAATTAGTATCTCCTGGCAAATTATAATTGTTCTAACAGAAAGATGTCAGGTTGAAATTCATATTTTTAAAATGTATTCTTATTTAAAAAATGGCAGATTATAAGAGTTTAGAATATTTAAGCTTTAGGAGTTCAAATTAATATATATATATATTGTGTGTGGGGTGTGTGTGTGTGACTTAAACAGGTATTTTAGATTGACAACGTTTATAAAGTTCATGTACTCTTTAACTTCAGATTTTCTTTTTCCTCTTTTAATCTAATAAATCTAGATAGTGATGCATGTCCTCCTTGCATCTAGAAACTGCTCCTAAACACCTCTCAAGAGCTAATCTTGACCTTTAACAAATATGGAAAAGAAAGTTAAATGTCTTGTAGTTATCAGAATATTAATTGGAATTTGCAAATAGATTACCCTTTGAAGATAATATTCTACAGAAAAAATAAAGAATTTAGAAAGTAAGAAAACTGTGAGCACTGGTGAATTGAGTTCAAGACTGTAGGAGATAAAATCCTTTCATTAGATGAACATGAACTTAAATTTCAAGTCAGTGCCTTATAAATTTTTTATTAAGTCCAAGAATTTGACTGAAAGCACAAGAACGAAAAGGTACTAATACGCTGAGTAAGCTCAATGTTTCCTTAATCAGCACTGACTTGAAAATTAAAGCTTAAGTAGTTCTTAAAGAAAAGGTTCAAGCAGTAGAGAATGGATCATTTTTATCCAAAAAGATATTTCCATTTTGAGATTACTCAAAAAACCTGGAGATCCCCTCAAATGTAGTCATTCAAAAGCCAAAACCTCCATCCTTCTAAACTAGTATAAAACTCAGTGTATTTATATGGCATACTAAAGAATTAAAGGGCCAAGGAAAGTAATTTGGAGAGGCTTCTCTAGAAATTGGAGGAATTGACTTCCGGTAAGATGGAGGAATAGGCAGACAAGCAACACAAACCCTCTTCAACAAAGAAAAGAAAAACCAATTGACAGAGATACAGAAGATAATCCTGGAGCCCTGAGCTTTGAAAGGAACTATACGGAAGTGGATTAGGCACCAACTAGTGGAAAAACCTGAACAAAAACAGTGAGTACAGAGACGGTCAGAGCTGCGAACTGTCAGGTACTCTGATGAGATCAACAGCCTGAGTATTTCCAAGTGGTGTTGGGACCTGAGAATTGACTTAAAGATCAGCCCTGGTCACCAGGGATGCAGGGATGATTGTGCTGGTGGCCTAGGACTAGGAAGGAAAGCAGCAAGGAGGGAGACAACCTGAGCTGTTGACTTTCTCCCATTTTGATTGTTTACATGTGGCAGCCATTTTGGATATTTAAAGTGACTGAGGGTGCAGCCATTTTGAACGTTTGCAAGCGGTGGCCATTTTGGATATTTAAAGTGACCAAGGGCACAGCCATTTTGAATCTCTACAAGTGACAACCATTTTGAATTTTTAAGGGATAGCATTCTCATTCGGATTCCAGGGACCTAAGCATAGGCTCTGTTTGCCAAGGTCAGCAGGGACATATGAGAGGCTGACAACAGAAAAGGAGACAGGTGGTGAGTGTATAAGTACTGTCAACTAGCAAATAGAGGTGCACAGTACCCTGCTTGTATAGATAACATGCAAACAAAACAAAACAAAAATTGTGGGCAAGTCACTCCAACATACAATCACCAATTAAATATAAACACAAAAAGGTCACAATGCGTTGGAGACAACAGAGCCTCGCAGTTCACACAAAGAAGGAAGATAAAGCAGGAGAAACAAGGGACCAGGATACAGACCCAAAATACATCCCTGAGGAAGATGCAACATTGGAATTCCCTGATAAGGAATTCAAAAGAATTATATTTAGGTATCTTCAATGAATTGAGAGACAGATCAGAGAAAACCCTAAAACAATTTCGAAAGAAAATACAAGAACAAAATGACAAAATAAATGAAAAATTAGAAATGATACAGAATC
>NW_006921705.1:4729073-4748813 GCF_000298275.1 Orycteropus afer afer
ACTGGTTGATTTCCAGAAATAGATGATCAGGCCTTTCTTTCTTTCAGTCTGGAAGCTTCTTTGAAACCTTTTCAGCATCATAAAAATGCCTAAGTTTCTATTGCTCATGATGCCCACTAGCCAGAATAAAACTGGGGCTCCAACATGGGAGATGACATGTCTACACTGAGTTACCTCTGTGCCTCTCGATAGACTGTAGGTGCTCAATCAATTCTCTTTTAAAACAGGAAATACCAAAAAAAACAAACCCACTAACTTCAAGTTGATTCTGACTCATAGTGACCCCCACTGGGTTTCTAAGGTGGTAAATCTTTATGGAAGTAGATTGCTCAGTCTTGCTTCTGCAGAGTGGCTGGTGGGTTTGAACTAACAACTTTCTGGTTAGTAGTCCGATGCTGTAAGCACTGTGCTACCAGAGCTCCTAAAAACAGAGTATACATTTAAAAAAAATCATAATTTAAAGGAACTATTTTAAAGAAATATGTTCTTTCTGAGAGGCCAGGGGAAAGTGTAGATGGCTGAAATTCAATAAAGACCCTGATAACTTTAGTATGTAGACACAGCAAATAAGGCTGTGGTAAAGGAGCACAGGCTGGGCAATTTCCTACTCCCTATAAAAGAACACTCAAAGGCAAATACATGTTTAAACAATATCACTGAATTCTGTTCCATGGTGTGACCTACATCACAGAGAAGTTCTATATCGTTAGCAAGTTTGGTCAGCTCATTCATCAGGACTACTCTGACCTTATCATTTCAAGCATCAGCGATATTTCCAGAGTCATGCATAGAATAAGATAAAAACAAAGGTTGGAATGCAATTATTTTATAGCTGCTCCTCCTCCATTTTCATGGGTCAAAAATAATGTCTTGTCATATGAATTTGCTTGGATTATCAATTTTCAAAATTACCTAAACATCAAGATGAGAAAAAGTACAGAAAAGAGTTAACATAGCAGGCCAAAGGCTGTTCTTCTTAGAATGTCCTATTTCCAAGGTTGGTGCATGGCTGGCATCTGGGAACTTGGATTTCAGAAGAGCTCACAGCATTCTCTGAATGAAGAGGGGCTCACTCTTGAACTGAGGTAGCTTCTTAGCCATGTTTTAGATGGTAAGTTGCCATTTCTTTTTCTTTTTATTTACTTGGTCGACCACAGCCCCAAGGGTAAAGATCTGAAATGGGAATCTGGTTATTTGAAAGAAACCACTGGAATTCTTCACAGAACTAACCATCATCAAGGTTTTACATAAGGATTTTCTTGTTTTGAATAACAATGTTTTCCCCTATAAAATGTTTAAACAGAACTCATTTGCAGTGATCACAGTGGTCTAAACTCCTTGTACAAACAATTTAATTTATGCTAAACAACAACTGCTCTGCTTCTGGGAGTCTGGAATTTTGCTACATGTCAGGGAGAAGTGACCTGTGGGACCTGTTGTTGTTGTTATGTGCTGTCGAGTCGGACCTGACTCATAGCGACCCCTCATTGTAAAAACCCTCAACCACTGAATCGCCAGAGTTTCCTGTTTGGCAATATTTCACATCTATTATTACACCTTGCTCCAAGAGAAACTAACTGCATCCTGAGTGACTGTTAGGCTTAAAATGAGCCTTCCTAAAGGTGGAAAGGGGGATCTCATACCATCAAAAGAGAGGTGCCCAGAATGGTTCATGTCCTTTGGACCCATGATCCCCGCGCTGAACATTCTTGACTCTGGAGACAGAGAGAGCTGAAAACCTTTGCTGAGACAGCAGGCAGCAGAAGCATCAGTGAAACCAAAACTGTGGCAGCAGATCCCAGCAACGGAGCGACCCCAGCACAAGAGAGAGCTGTGGGATTCCCAGCCCACAGATTGAGAAAGCTGAGTACCTTCAGGTGGAAGGCTTGCTGAGGAGTGGGTGCCTCTCTGGCTACTTACTGGCAGAGCTGAAAGAACTTTTCAGCACTTCTCTGAACAGAGCAGAGGCAAATGGGCCACAGGCCTGAGAGGCTAAGGCCAGGGAGAAGTGTGCCTGGGGCATGGCTGAGAAAAGAGTGTTCTGATCAAAGAACTGTATCCTGAGTTTCTGATCCTGAATTGTAATCTGTTACTTCCTAATAAACCTGATAATCCTGAGTATTGTCAGTGATTTTTGTGTGGGATTGCAACCAATCGAACCCAGCAGGACAGAGAGAGCCGTGGGAAGAATGGCTGGTGTCAATATTGTCAAGAATGTTGGAAGGTGGTGGCATGTCATACCTTCCCTTCATAGGAATCAGCCTTAGGCTGTTGACTTTTATCCACCTTCCTCTTATGAAGTTAGAGGATGTCAGACGTGGGGCCATGTACTTTTTACAGCTTCCAAATAGCATCGGACCAACAGTAACATTCACAGCTGCTTTTTCATGACCAACTCCAAAGCCTCTTAGCCACTGGCCTTCTGATCAAACTTTGCATCATTTTTCTTTTTTAGGATACAAGGGAAGTGCTCTTAGTTATAATATCGTAATTCTCCTTCAGAAGATGATGCTTAAAGGACTCTGAAAGGACATGGAGATTATACTCAGAGAGAATTTTAAATTATAAACCCAGATTGTAATCTGGTAAGCAAGAATAAAGTTATACTAATGAAGAGTCTAAATGAATGAGCATGACTTACCAATCAAAGGTGTAGGGATACTCTTAATGGTAATGGAACAACTTACTTAATAAGACTGAACACTCTTTGAAAATAAATATTGTATATAGAAGCAGCTTGTTTGTGTTTATAAAGTTTATCTTAAATTGGCAAATTTTCCTGGGTAGTTTACCACATATACTAACTAACACATTTCCTTAAGCGTTAATGACAACAGAGAACCATTTTCCACAAGCTGAGCAACTTTGCTCACCCAAGTGCCATGAATTAATATACCTTAAGAACTCCACTGAAAGAGAAATCTAGTGCCTATTTAACAATTCTTTCAAACATTAATGATATGGTTGTCAATAAATCAAGCTTGCCAAGACTTAATTTGATTTAAATGGTCCTGAGCAATTAAAATTAATCAGCATAATTATTCTATAAATTTTAACATATCCGTTACTCACTAAGTCCTAAAACAGAATGCCAGAATGGCATTGCAAAAAACTGGGGAATAAAAACTGAAATTCAAATGCTCTGAGCTGTGCCAACTGAACTACTAGCTAAGCATTGTTGTTGAACATATCTTTACAGAGGCATCAATTCTCTCCACACTACTTGCTACTCCAATTTAATCATCCCTGTTAACAAAGGGCATGCATAACAGCTTCCAATTCAAAAGATTCATGAAACATGAATGCAAAGTATTAATATTCTAATTCAAGTTATCAAGTTGCATGGACCAAGGAAAATATGCATATCAAGAGCAAAAAGAAACAATTTTTTAACAGCAAAAAATGACCACACATGTCATAAAGGGAAGGCAGACATGGAAGAAAAGTCTTGCTAATTTTATCACAGAAGTGAAAAGTTGAAAAAAAAGAAAACAAAATTCAGCTACTTTGACCCAAAACAAACCCTCAAGGACATAGGAGCACTATAAACAAATGATTAATTTTTGGAATTAAGCATGTACATTAAAAAGCACATCAGTACAATCTCAACTAGCCAGAAAGTTCAGGATCAGAAGTGTGAAGTGCAAAATGTAAAAGCAGTTCTTTCTGAGTAGCAGGGTTATAAATAAAATATTAATCATTTTAGCAAAATGATTAAGCTCTCAGATGTTAACCTAAAGGCTGATAGTTAGAACCAACCCAGCTGCCCCATGGAAGAAAGACCTGGAGAACTGCTCCTATAAAGATTCCAGCCTAGAAAACCCTACGGGGCAGTTCTACTCTGTCATATAGCATCACTATCAACAGAAGAATTGACTCAATGGCACATAACCACCCCACAACCATTACAGCAGGGTTGTGAATAGTTTTTTAACCATTCTTTTACATGTATATATTTCCTGGATGTATTACATTTATGATCAGAAAGATTGAAGTGTTTTTAAAAGGCATGTTGAATTAATTCAAGTAAGGATTAAGGGGAAATAATAATGAAAACTCTACACAGAAAAATGTTCTTGCTGCTTTTATAATTGTTTACTGTCATCCAAGGCCTGAACCATTCTGATAGAAAATAACAGAGTATCAACTGGAGATTCTAGAGAGTGAGTAAACAAGAGATTATATCTTTTATTTAGTATTCTCTGTCTCAGTCTCTTTTAAAACCAAGGACTCTGGAAGAATCTTGGTCTCTTTTAAAAAGTACCCAAACATCTAGAGCTCATTCCATTTCTACTTATCTACCTGATTACAAAGGGAGTTAATTCCTGATGTCTTGGGTCTCTAAAATTTGAGTTTCAAAAGATGCTTAGCATTTCAAAAATGTTGCTTTTAATATCTTAATAGTAGTAAAATCTCAAGTGCTATATTTTTGGTTGCACAAAGATTAGACCATTCCACACTGATGAGAGTTCCAGTTCCTAATTTTTCAGTAGCTCATTCAGTTACGTGTTATGCTTAAGCAGATACTAATAACTATTATCTGCTGTATGTCAGTGCCAAATTCCACTTGAATTGCTGTATTTCTGCCTCAGAGTATTAAGTGACAATGAAAGGCAATGAATAGCAACAATTTTCAGAATTCATGGAAATGTATTTTTAAGGAAACCAGGAATTACTATACTCAGATTGTAGGTGAAAAATGGAGAGTTTGGTCAGAGAATAAGGAGCTTTTGTTCTTTTGTGGGCCAGCTTTTCTGAGAATTATGGCCATCATCAGCATCTTTCTCCAGAAAGAACATGGTAGATAAGGAAGAGGGAAAGCGTCTTTCTTCAGGCAATCAAAGAAGACAAACAAATTAGACATTAGAAGCCCTGGAATTTCCAGGCTGCACCTTAAGGTAAAATCTACAGGTATCATTTGTCTAAAATAGTTCTTTCCTAAAAAATTGACAATGTAAAGGCACACCCAATAGCCATCTATTCTTTATTTGTCTACCTTGATGAACTTGGCATCATCTTCAAACACATACAAACATTTCTTATGAAAGCTCTGACAACCTTTCCAGGAGGGAAGTAATGACAAGACTCTCTGACAATACAGATAGATGCCGTTTTACAATCTAAAGTTAAAAGGTGTGCCTCCATGCAGACGTATTGCATTTGAATGCCCAGGTTGTCATATCTAATCTCTGCCTCCTACACCCTTATCCGTAGACTGATTTTCATGTTAGTGTTTCTTGTACCAGTTCTTCCACAGTATGCATCTGAACCAACTTTACAGCGTATTAGCTGTCATAAAAGGAAAGGCACACAATTGAGGATCTGGCCCTTTCTTACACTGCTCTACCTTTGGTTTTCAAACTGGGTTGTGCTTTCTTGAACAGTACTTCACAGGTTGCACAAATAATGATGATTTCAACTTCCTGTTGAATTGTATCATGCTTTTAGAACAGCAGTTGTGATGATAACCACAACTAAGCAAAACGGTAAGTGATTGCTGTGTGTTCTGTGTCTGTAGTCTCTGCACTAAGCCCTTCACAGGCATTCCCATAGTTAATCTCTGCCATAGTCCCTCACCATTTTATGGGTAAGAGAACTGAGGGCCAGAAATATTAAATTATTTGTCCAAACATTCACAGCAGATAAATTTCAGGAGATCTGAACCCTGCAATATACCCTACATTCGTGCCCTGAATTACTCTACCCTTAAATTTTGCCATAGATCAATTTTTATAACCTTCACAAAGCCTGTCCATATCAGTCCAGAGTGATTTCTATCTCCCCTCAAAAATCTTCTCAGTCTCATTTGCCAAGAATTCTGTAGACTCTATCTGTATCCTGTCTTTCCAACCAGATTATAAATACCTTAAGTGTGGGATTGATATTGTCTCCTGGTGTTGCTCTGCAGGATGTGTAGAAGTGGTTCAAAGAATTTAGTATGAATCTAAGAAATTCTTCGTGAATCACAGTACAGATTGGAAATTGGATATTCACCTATCAACTACCAAAAATAACATTTGCAATAATGTAGTTGAATGTTTTCCTGAAAACCATAGATGACAAAGTTTGCACACCTTAAGGAAGTTACTTAAGAGACATATCTCAAGCTCAGTTACATTATTGATCTCTAAGGTACAGGACCAACCCAAGCCTGGCAGTGCAGTGGTTAAAGACAATGGTTGCTAACAGAAAGTGTGGCATTTGAACCCATCAGCTGCTCCATGGAAGAAAAATGTGGCAGTCTGTTTTGGTAAAGGTTACAGTCTTAGAAATGCTCTGGGGCAGTTCTACTCTGTCCTATTGGGTTGCTATGAGTTGGAATTGACTTTATGGAAGTGGATTTGGATTTTTTTTTTTTTTTAAAGTAAAGATCAGAGATACTATACATAGTCAAGTGACCAACGCAGAGCAGATAGCAAAAAAATTACTATTATTTAGATACTCAAAATACTGTTGGATTCAGCTACAACAATAGTGTTTAAATGTGTTAACTGACCTGTACCATATTATACCAGAGAAGTACCCAAATCAGTACCTGTAACCAGAAAAGCCTGCTTTTACATGCTTCATACATTGGCATACTCCATGAAATGTTGCTTTGGAAAATAAAATAAAGATTCAATTAGGAAAATAAAGAATTGAACAATACTGTTTGATCCTACTCAGAAAGCAACAATGTGTTACAGTCAATGAAAAATTGCTCTACTACATGTAGGAGGAACTAAGAAGGTAAAAAGTGTCCATTATCAGGGCAGCAGGCTACTATTCTGCCACAGAAAACAAATAGTAAAAACAACTTAGCTTTAGTGGGCTCTGTTCATCTACTTCACAGCTGCAGGGCTGCTGTGAGTCAGAATCAACTTGATATTGTTTTGTTTTTGGTATTCAATTACCTGAGCCTAGACCATTTCTTGATCTGTCTTTCCTCCCTGGCTTTCTGAAAATCATATTCACTTTTTAGGATTATCCTATAACATCCCTAGTGAAAACTGAATTCCCTGGCACCCTTTCAGTAATTAGCTGTCTCACTTCCTTTCCTATATCCCTCATCACTCCAGGCCTCAGGTTTCTATTCTGACTCAATTCCATTTATTTCTCAATGACCGTGAAGCATGGATGTCTTTTCAGCTTCTGCTTATCAGAAGCCAAGAGATATATAATCCCTCTAGGAAGGCTGGACCCTCATCAGAAATTCAATTCATACCCTCCTAGGGAGACTATGAAGGAACTTTCCTGCTTTTGATCCAATGGGTTGGATTGAGTGAATCAATGAGAAATAGTCCACACTGAGTCACTACCAACTTAACCAGTGTCTTAAATTTCCCATCCACAATTGTCCTCACCAAATTCAAACTATACTCATGATCATGAAAAAGAAAAAAAAGAAAAGTTCAAGTGATTTTTTTTTTCTTGTTATGTTTTTCTATCAACACTCTAGCCATCAAATTAAATAAATTTTAGAGTGATTCTTGGTAACAAGGTCCATGATTTTTTAATTTTTTCCTTCCCTCTCAATCTGTTTTTCTTTTAAGTTTACTCCTTAATATTCATCAAAAGAATATGTTAATACTTTGCACAGTGCTGTTACTCTTCTATCAATGCTGTGATTCACTCCTTTAAAAAAAAGCATCTTTCCTTAAATATCTCTGCTTAATAGTTAAAAAACAGTAACAAGAATAAAAACTCACAATGATGCCAAGAACAACAGTAACTACTTATAATAGTGTCTGTAATTTTCCTTTAACTAATATAGACCATTTGATGTGTGTGATTATGTGTGTATGTATGCATGTATGTATGTATCTATCTATCGATCTATCTATCTATCATCTATCTATAGTAGCTGTAGATGTAGATCAGTGTTCCTCAAACTTTAGGTGCAATAGAATCACCTGGAAGGCTTGTTATACACATATTGCTGGGCTCCACCCATAGTATTTCTGATTCAGTAGGTTGTAGGGTGGAGCCTAAAACTACAGTTTGATTAAGTCCCCAAATAACACTCACATGGCTGGTCCAAGTACCACACTTTGAGAAACAATGGAGTAAACATTCAAAGTTCCCTAACCAGTAGTCCACAGATCAGATGTGGATAGTGGGCATATTAAGAACCTTATTTAGGGTTCACTCTCCTGGAGGGAGAAACGGCAGGATGCTTAATGCAAGTGCTGAAAGTACTGCTGGGTAAATTTGTACTATTTGTTAATGAGCTAGCATTAACAGACTTTATGACCTAAGCCTCCATATTCTCTTTTGGAAAATCAGGGATAAACTCTCTAGCCTACTCTTCTGAGGTATTCTGAGAATTACACCAGATAATATATAGGATGACACTTGGTAAACACTGCCTAAGGCATTTGACTGCTAACCAGAAGGCTGGCGGATCAAACCTACCAGCCACTCCTCGGAAGGAAGACTGGACAATCTACCTCTACAGAGATACCACCTCGGAAACCCAAGGAGGGGTCGCTATGAGTCAGAACCAACTTGACAGCAATGAGTTTGGTTTTTTCTTCTTTCTTGATTACTTAGAAATTTATCCAGCCAACAACAAAGGATATCCCACAAGAAGAGGGGCTTTCCTAGCTTCATGGATGATGTGCTGAGTTCATGTTTTCTCGGCAAAAAGAGGATATTTAAGTAGGAAACAAAGGCAAGCATGTCTGTCATAACTCAACTTTTTCTTTTATTCTGATATACTTGCTTTATAACAAAAATAATTTCTTCCCTTAGTTTTCATTCAATGTTTCTTAATTTCTGCTTAAATATTCATAATTCCTATTTTAAAGGAATGCACTGATTAATAAATTGTATAAAAGAAATATATAATAACTTGGCAATCTGTCAGTTGTTGGACAATTAAACTTCATCTCAGTTGTCAGGAAGGATAATGTCTACAAATAGTTCAATGCATTGCAAAAACTAGATCCAGTTACTTTTGATTGTCATTATCTGAGCTTATAACCTTCTCATTATTATGTTATATGGTTCATTCTTTCATAATAGATATGTTAAATGTGAGTCCTTGTGTTAAAAATTAAAAGTAAAACATTGCCATGCACTACGTTACTTCTTTGTGAAAATGGAGTCTTTTGGAGAACAGAAGTAGTCAAATATATGCACTTGTTTTTAAAAGCAAAACAAACCACTACAGACAACATTTAAAAGCTTGTGACAGAGTAGCATAGTCAAGTAGTGTCAGCCTCTTTGCCCTACCTCTAACTAGATATATAACCTGAGGCAGTCATTTCACCACTCTAGGTCTCAGTTGCTTCTGCAATAAAATTGGAGTAACACCACCATCTATCCCAGAATGTTAAAGCCTAGTGCATCATATAGCCCTCAAATGTTACCTGTTCTTACTATTCATTGTTACTGCTGAAGCATTCACTAAGAATTAATTACAACCCGTGAACAAGAAACAAGTTTCCATTTTCTGAAATAATTGCAAAAGGTACATTATTGACCTAAGTTGCTATTTTGATTTTTCTTCTTTAAACTATCTACATGATAAATAAATACTAAAAACATCTCTTCACAAATTATTAAGTGAATGCATGAAGATTCACTATATCAAAAAGTGTCCCAAGCTTTACATATTAGGGGAGATTTTTATGATGCAGATCTTTGTAGGAAAACTGTTTCTTCAAAAGGATTCTTCCTTGCCCATTGCTTTATTATTAACCGCAAAAAATTCCAAACCAAATTCACTGCCATCAACTGAAGTCCGACTTACAGCAACTCCCATAGGGTTTCCCAGGTGGTAAATATTTATAGAAGCAGATTGCCTCATCTTCTTTCCTGAACTGCTCTTGGGTTTGAATCTCCAACCTGATGGTTAGCAGTGAAATGTCTTAGGCACCATGCCACCAGAGCTCCTAATTACTAACTATAAAACCAAAAGAAAAAAAAATAATCAAACTCATTGCCATGGAGTCCATTCTGGCTTATAGTAACGCCCTTTGGGCTTCCAAGGTGATAAATCTTTACTGAAGTAGATTGCCCAGTCTTGTTTCTGTGCAGTGGCTGGGAGGTTTGAACCCCCTGCCTTCTGGTTAGCAGTTAGCCTTAGGCACTATGCCACCAGCGCTCCTTATTATTAACTGTGTTGTCGTTGCTGTAGTTGTTATGTGCCATCAAGCCCCACCCGACTCATAGCGACCCCTCCTAGGGTTTCTGAGGGGGGGAATGCCTGGTGGGTTTGAACCACCAGCCTCCTGGTTAGCAGTCAAGTGCCTTAGGCACTACACTACCAGAGCTCCTATTATTAACTGTGGCTCTCAAAAATAAAATAAAATGATCCATCATTTAAAGCCTAACTATTCTCCAGATAAAGGGAACATTCAAGCATTCAAGGTTCTCAATGATTCACTAATTAAAGGTAGCAAGGAAAGACGGGAGGATGGCAGGAGGTAATTTATCTAACCCTAAGAAGAAAATGTAAGGTTGCCTTTCTTTGAGGTGCCCTGATCGAGCAGTGGTAAAAAGCGCTCAGCTGCAAACTGCATGTTGTTGGTTCTAATCACCATCTGGTCCATGGAAGAAAGATACAGCAGTCCACTTCCACGAAGATTACAACCCAGAAACCCGATGGGACAGTTCTACTCTGTCCTATAGGGTGCTATGAGTAAGAATCAGCTCTACCGAAAAAGGTTTTGGTTTGACCTTTCTCTGACTATGGGAGGCGATTTTCGCTTAAGCAGTCCTGCTGAGGTATGATTGGCTCGCAGGCTGAGCCAATATGCAAATTGACTCAAATCTTGTTTGGAAATAGATAAATATAAATAAGATAAAATCCTGATTTTAAAAGTTCCCACAAAGCCTAAGGGGGGAAGTAGCTAAATCTATGAAAGAAAAAAAATTATAGTTTAATAATCATTTTTCTCTCCTCTGAAATTCACTTTTAATCTACTTAAACAATAAAAGAATGATATTAAAGAATATCTGCTATACATGCATTTGTTCATATTAATCGGTTATGTGGCACTACTGGTACCTAGTGAATTGATTGCTTTATTAAAGGAATTTATTTCTCAGAGATTACATGAGATTTATGTCACTAATATCTCAGTATTCTTTAACAGACAAACATGAGACCATTTTACTGAGAAGACTATTGTCTAATTAACTCATTTAACAAGTGTAGCAACTTCCCCAACACACTGCCTGAAGATACCATATTTGCTTCCTTATTCTGCATGATGACAACTGGAGGGTCTCTAGACTACCTCTCGGTCACCAAAGTCATGTTTACAGTCATCCTCATCAGCCTAAATCCATGTCTTCTTCTTTCTTCTAGGATTTATGGTAAAAGAAAAAAAAAAGCATGCATTAGGCTGGGAGAAAGCAAAGTGTGCATCTTCTTAATATGCCTCTCGGAAAGCGGAAAGAGACCATCTCATTAGCAAAGTTATCTTGGCTCTTTGGCTGTGGCGCTGGGAGCATGACAGCACATGGCTGCTCAAGCTCATTAAAACCCCGGCTCAAAGCTGTTTATATGAGTAAATGTTTGTACCCGCAGAAAACATTGTTTCATTTTCACATGTGTAGGTAGTTTTCACAAATACGATGTTTTATATAACTTTATAATGATATGTCCTACAAAGTATCTGACTGCTTACTCCATGAGTTAGTCATCTTAAGAAATTTTCAAGACACACAGTCACTATACGAATACCTATGATTCCTTTTTACTAACAACAAAAATTGGCATTAGTTCCTTTTCCAATAAACAGCACTAAACATTGACCTTATAAATATTACATTTGTCACCTATAGAAATGCATGCTCAAAATTCTTCACTCAAATCTTTTATTTTTTTCTTGTTCACCTTTTTTTAGTTTTGGACAGTCAGCAGACTTTTCTGAGTCTAGTTGGATAATGTAATGTTTGAGACAGCTACAAGGGAATGTGCAAACATTTCACTGAATAGACAGACCCATGCTTATTTTCAACACAACAACAAATGAAAACCCTTTAACTTTGTTTTTAAAATGTCTATGATCCTTAGTAAAACATCTCAAATAGCCAACTCCCCCTTCAATAATATCCTAGGAAAGCTAACTATAAAAACTTGGAAGTATTCAAACTAAAGCAGAAAAATATTAACAAATATAATTAAACTCATTAATTTGTTAGATTTTTTTTATAAGTTGTTTAAATTATTTTGTGTTAGGATTGTAGTATTTTATACTGAGAACTTCAAAAATACATTCTGCAAATAATCTAAAGAGAAAGAATTATTCAGATATTTTGCCCAGTTAAATCTATAAAATAGCCTCCACACCCACCATAGACACTTTGCAGATGATTTTTTTATGATGGCCATCTTGACCTGATATCAAAACATTTTCCTACACAGAGAGAAAATTTTTATTCTTTTCTTTTCTTAAAAAAAATGTAGTGTATGTGTATGGAAATCTTATAAATAATACATTAGCAAAGCTCTGGAGGCATTGTGAACTGGAAATTGAAAGTAAGAAGAGTGGGGCTTCAATTTAGTATCTACAGGCAAAAATATCTACAGGCAAAATATAGTTGGCTATTTGAGATGTTTTGAGTTTATGTACAACTGAAGTGAAAGCAAAGAGCCATATGATGAAAAGATCATAAAAATCCCTGTGTAGTTGCATAAACTGTGAGAATTGACGGAGGGAAGTCCAGGTAAAACAAGACAATAACACAAATGTCCTTGCTAATTCCCACACAAAGAATGTGTCAATGAATCCCTTTCTTGTAAATTTAAATGTCTTTTCATTTCTATTTTTAGCTGTCTGGTAACTTCAGCTTTTCTGTATTTGTGATTTTTGAAGAACCCTGGGCTAAATACAAAGTAAGAAGCCGAGGGTAAGTGCAAATTGATACTGTTTTAGCTGTGAAGGTAGTGAAAGTGAAATCACAACAGGAGTAACACTTTAGGAAAACATGATGGCTTCCTTCCAGGTGTGCAAACTGAGGAAGCAAGGGGTATTGAATGGCCATGTCTAAAATTCCTGTTACTTGTGGGATTTGACAATGGTTATCTAAATTATCTGCTCTATATTCAATGCTTCAGGCATCTGACTGCTAATGAGAAGGTTGGCGGTTCAAATCCACCAGCCACTCCTCGAAAAGAAGTTTGGGCGATCTACTTTCATAGTGATATCACCTCAGAAACCCAAGGAGGGGTAGCTATGAGTCGGATCCAACTCAACAGCAGTGAGGTTTTTTTTTTTGTTAAATACGCAATGCCAAAATATTTAGACAAAATTTGAAAAATTCGTAAAACATTAATTTGGAGACATTGTCTGATTCTGTAGAAACCACAGATACCAAATGAATCTTTTTTCTTTCTCATGGCATTCAGAGTGTTTGGGACTAGGTAAATACAACCAAATGGCCATTTTCATATCAAAATAAATAAAAATAATTGGAGAACATTACATATCCTTAGGACAGTGGTTAGGTTTTTGTTCCCAATCTAACAATTTCAATTTTTTTGTTAAATTATTTTCATAATGATAAATTATTTCTATTTTTATGTTTATGCCCTCATTCCTTGGGAAGAATCAATGGTGTTAATTTGTAAGATAGAATAGACTATGAATACAGATCTTCTGTGTATCATACCATATTTTCTTTCTCTGTCATTATGATTTTGACTTTTAAAAAATCATTTTTCCTAGTGCTACCAAAAATCACAAATGCTAAACATTTATTAACTTTCAGGAGAATGCCAATTGATTTTTCCCAGATGAAAAGGAAAGTTTCCTTCAAACTACCACGGTGCTTCTTTCAATTTGACTGTGAACAACTTATAATCATATTTTGTAGCATATGTTAATCTATAGCTTTAACAAAAGTCATAAAAATGAAAAGTACTATTTTTTGATCATCTAAATTTAAAAGATAAAAAACTGATGTTAGAATACATTTTTAGAGGAAATTATTAAATTTATTGAGCATAGTATCATCTATTTGACATGATACAAGTTTACAAAGGTGCTGTCTTGAATGAGGAACAACTCATGTACACAGGACAGTATGTGAATGCCACCTAGTATTTAGTTACTACTGTGAGATTAAAATGGTAGAGTTTTCAGGCTCATATAAAGAGAAAGAAGGGAGAAAGAGGATCATCAACTGCATTTCAATCCTAAAAAGAAAGTGGGTGATGCTGGGGAGAAAAGGAGTAAAAAGTCCAGGTATGAAAGAACAAGCATGAATAGATAACTTATTGTATAGCAAAGAGATTCTCCTTAGACTTAGGGGATTACAACCAAGTGGATAGTCCAGTTGGAAAGATATTGTGCATAGGCATCACTGGCAAGATAAGCATTAAGAGGAAGGGGACAGAGTCAATGAAGCACTGACTCCTGACAAACAATTGGATCAACAGTCAAACAAGCTTGAGGACATTTTTAAGTATCACATATAAAGAGTAAAATAGTATTTGGGGTTATGTGATATAGTCATTCAGAAAAAGTAGCATCCATGTTGGTATAGAATCAGAATTCTAAAATGACCAAGCTTAGAGTACAATCTAAACATACAGAAAAAAATGCTACTTAAGTACCACAGTGATAAGTATACTCTCACTGAACAGCTGGGAAGACAAGACAACAAAATCCTGAACAACAAATAATCATCATTCGCACTTTAGGGTTCCTACACAGCATTCAAAAGAAAAAGTTATTAATAGGTGTTATTCTTTATTCTTCACCCAATAAACAAGGAGGTTATTTGTACACCACCAACCCTAGCCTTCACTCAATACAATCTCTATGTCCTAACTAGGCACTATGAAGGAAAAAAAACACAAACACACATGCAAAGGAGCTTTCTTGGACTCTGCATTCAAAGATAACATGCTGTATAACTCTTTTTTTTTATGATGGATGTTCTGTCCCTAAAATAATTAGGGTTATAATTTATACGCCAACACCTAATTCATTTTGTTGGATCAGATGTATAGTGACTACTTAAATTTACCAAATATGAGTGTAATAGAAACCTGCATAGATAAATACCAGTTTAGAGAGACTTAATAAAAAATTCATTTTTATAAAGCAAAACAATCATCTTACAAAAATATCTTGTTATAGCATTCATTTAAATAGATCTAAAATATTCCCTTAATAAAAGTTTAATATATCAAAAGATTAAGCACCATATTATTATCAACTATTGACCATCAAAAATTTTGTAGTTTCAACTAGAACTAAATAAATAGTATACAACATTCTCTCAGGCTGAAATATTTTCAAACTTTAAAGTGCTATATGCCATTGTGAGAAATCCTGTTTAGATCAAAAGTGCTATCTTGGCTGTTTTTTCTCCCCCCAAAAAGAGTATGTTTCTCATGGAAATGAAGCAGAAGAGTCAAATGTGTTTCATTTAAATAGAGTCATGACTGCCCCCTCCCCCAGTTAAGGTACTTTTTTAAGTGAGTTAAAGTTGTGGCAGCTCCTGTTATGGTTCACTGTGTTTCGTTATTCTTTGAGTAATTAAATGATCACTCTAAATAAAAACATGACAGTGTTCATCAATCAAAATAGTCTGCTTTCAGAGATCAAGAATCAAATGCCAAAAAGTAACCATCCTAGTAAGGTTCCAACTACAATTAATATGACACTGATTTCAATAAATGAAAAGTAAATTCACCAAGAAGACGTGTAGGACAATTTCTAGCTGACCATGCACTCCTGAGTTCTTCCCAATGCAAGTTTCAATGTCATGTTATTAGTATTATGACACACTTCTGAGATAAAAAGTCAACATATATTCAAAATAGTCAATGACATTGTTCCTATTGGCCAACATCAGTGATAAATAAGAGTAATTGATACAAACAATTTGTCAACTTGCTCATAGCATTTTTTAAACTATAAAATCTAATTAATGTGTGATTAAAATAATCTACAGAACAATGTATCAGAAGGACTTTTCAAACATGGTGTACACCCATGACTGACTAAAGAGAAGAAAGACTTGCCGTTGTTGACTTTCAGATTCAGCTCTGTTTGTTACATACTCATTGCACTCTGTGCTCAGGAAGAAGGAAAATTTTAAAATAAATAAATAAATTCTATCTTTTGCAGCTGCTTCTACTGAGCAACGAAAGTTGCTAGAGAAATCATATATACACATATATGTAAAATTAGGCAAACAAGCTTCTTTATTGCCCCAATTTAAAATAAGCTCAATCAGTAGAAAAGAAAAATGCTATAATATACAGCTTGATGAGCAGCTGAAGACAAAAATACACTCATATGCAGTTTTAGAATTCAAGATACATCTCACACAATGAGTTTTGAATCAGATAAAGGACTTTTCTCCTTACAATTTTTCTAAACCACTGAATGAACAAGTAGGATTAATGTGGGGAATGTAACCCAAAATAGAAAAAATTATAAGATCTTATTCTTAAATATGATCCTGAGGCTTTAAAGGCAGAAAAAAGAAAAGCCTTCCTCCTGTTTAACTTTATTTTATAAAATTATATCATTCTGTAAATTCTAATATATGATTAAAAGAATAATCTCCATAATAGTCAATAATAAAATTTAAGTTACAAAGAATTGATTGTTAACAATTTTACTTTAGTAGGAAAATGCATCCATCAACTGTATTACAAGGCAAAAATTAAAATGTAGTTTAGTAAAATTGCAAGGACAAAAGCAAGCTTCATGGGTGAGTTAATTAAAGTTTCACAGGTCTAGGGAATAAAGAACATTGAAAGTAATTAAATATATAAAAGTCTTACTCTTGACGGTCGCTGTTCGGGTACAGTTATAAAGAATAGCCAACTCCCCAAACACTTTTCCTGGACCCATAGTGCACAGCTTCACACCTTCTTTTGTAACTTCAACCTTCCCATCTAAAATAAGAGAGGAAAACACAATATTTTAATTCTGTCACCTGTTCCATTATATTTGCTTCATTTTCAATGTGAGATAAGGGAGGTTGGGATCATTTATAAAACATGTAGATCAGTTATCAATTTAAACAAAGTTCTCACCAAGACTCATACAAGAAATGCTAGAAAATATATGGGAAAAAAAAAAAAAAAACAACCATTATCTCTTAATCACTGGTAACTTGTGAGATTCTCAAGTAAAAGGAAGCACCAGGTAAAGATTAAGACAGAAATTATCCCAAGTGCAAAAGTAGAAGCCTGTGATAAAATGTCAATATATATGAAATTATACCTACTGCAGTAGTAGAAATATATGGTAATTCTAATTTTAAAATCATTTTATATCTGAAAGAAAAACTGAGTATATTTTCTCCAGCATATTTTATACACGGAAATTCTCATTTGAGTAAGGTATCTCTTATGAAAAGGGAATACTTGTCTAGTATTTAATTGAATATCATGGTAACTTTTCATTTTTAAACATCTTATCTGAATTGGAGAAGACCGTTTGTTTCCCAGCCCTGCAACACTAACTGTTAAAAATTTCAAAATACTAGTGCTGAGAGAAAAGAAAGAGGAACTAGGACAATTTATATTATACAAAGGTCATGAAAATAAAATGCTTAAGGAAGAAAAAGGAAAAGGAAACACTATACACCAGACACACATTGTTGCCTTCAAGTCAAGTATGGAAAAAGGTATTCCTGAGGGAAAAGAGAAAATTACATTTTTCATTAAAGTCATAGCTATGTAGATTAAAAATTCTGTCACCTAACACAATGAGGGTTGAGGATGGAATAAAGTGTCAACATAATCAATTCTCGACTTAATCCTCCTCTTGCATTATTCCTCCAAGTTACTTATCCACTCTCTGCAGAAGAAAATCTTACTGTTTGGCAAAAGAATGAGCTAGTGATTGAAGGGTGTTAATGCCAAACAAGTGGTTTCCAAACTTCAGGCCTCCATGCATTGACTTCACAACTCCTCCTTATTTGAGTAGTTTCTGTAATATTTAACATTTTAGAATTTTGACTTTAAATTCATTCCTTCTTTCTTTCTTAATCAACATGGTTTTATCCTAAACAATAACAATTGTAAAAAATCACAGGTCTGATGTACTACATATTTTTTTCAAACGCCTATTAAGATAAAATATTAATTTTTATAAAGTTTGATCTATTCCAGTTGTGCATGGTCCCCACACTTCAGAGGACACTGTCCTACCCTAAAAACCATTTCACCTAAATGGTGTCATTGGTGACAGAAGTCTGCAGTAATTAGGGTAAAAGTCCATACAAAATCTACTGACTACTCTTCAACTCCACTTATGTAACATGTATGAACTAATGCAACAATTCAGAAGATTTGGAACTATTTGCTTCTAAAGGTATGGTCAGTCAAATTTCTAGCTCTCTCCTGCCATTTTGTTATAAGCTCAGCCATTCTCCATGGCATTTCCCCTTTTCTTTCACTGGCAAGCATGTTACCCTGGACACTTCATCTGCCACTCAGGTATCATAGGTTCAGAATACAGCATGGTGGTTAAGAAGTTTATAAACTGTCTGAAGTCAGACTGGAAGTTAAATTCGGGTTCCGTTTCTCTTCCTCACTAATCTTGTGACCTTGGGCAAGTTGCTTAACTTCTCTATATCTTAGCTTCTTCAATAGTAAACTGAATACTTCATTGTTGTTGTTGTTGTTGTTGTTATGTGCCGTCGAGTCGGCCGCGACTCATAGCGACCCCTCCTTGGGTTTCCGAGGCAGTATCACTACGGAACTAGGATTGCCCATCCTTCCTTCCGAGGAGGAATATTTCATTGGTGACTGTTAAAATTAAATGAGATAAAAGACATATGGTGCTCGGCACAGTCCCTGTCACATAGTAAATGCTCAATAAATTCTAGCTCTTATTGATATTATTTTCATTGCATGCCCCTTTTTTATCATTTATACAGAGGTAGAATGTATTATATTTAAAGGAAGTACAATATTCGATTATCTACTACAGAAACCAACAATGTCCACAACAGATCATAGATTTATTTTTGAAAATAGAGAAAGAAGCAGCTTTAAGGTTTCATCTCTCTCTAAGTGTTTATGGAGAAAATTTTTAGACCAACTCAAAACCATAACCACAGAAGAAAACAGAATCTTAAGAAATCATATGTCTCTATCTAGCAGAATGCATTGTATCCATACTCTTTCCCACTTAGCTCCATCTGGCCAACACCTGATGGTTTTATTTCAGCTATAATAGTCTTTGACGGGGTTCCCAAGAATTATATAGCAACAAATTTCCAATGCTTTATATATGGGGTCACCATGAATCAGCATCAACCCAATGGTAATAGTTTTTTTTTTTTTTTTCCAGTTATATTAACAAAACTAAGAGTAAAATGAGAATGTCTAAAGAACTTCCCTATACAAGTGACTGTGTGTAAGTCAACTTCTCTGTCTCTGTTTCTTCCACAGTAGTTGCAAAATAGGGTCTTGGTGATAAAATCATGCTGGAGATCACATGATAGAATTAGTGTGTGAGGAGGAAACCCATGGGAGTAAGACAATTGCTAATAATCTTGCTGGAATCTTGGGGAGTGGTGCATTCTCAAACAATGGCCAGCCTAATTAAAACATAAGAAGGACAATCAGGACTCTTGCTTTAGCTAAAAAAAAAAAAAAAAATCAAACCCAGTGACCCACTGCTATTGAGTTGATTTTGACTCATAGCAACCCCCGTTGGGTTTCCAATGCAGTAAATCTTTAGGGAAATAGATTGCCCAGTCATCCTTCCAAGCAGTGGTTGGTAGGTTTGAATCACCAATCATCTGGTTGTTGTTGTTGTT
>NW_006921705.1:4748913-4753784 GCF_000298275.1 Orycteropus afer afer
TTCCTTCCGAGGAGTGGCTGGTGGATTTGAACCGCCAGCCTTCTGGTTAGCAGTCAAGTGCCTTAGCCACTATGCTACCAGAGCTCCCAATCTGGTTAGCAGACAAATAAATGCCTTAGGCACCACACCACCACCAAAGCTCCTTTGTTTTAGCTCAGTGCTTTTAAAGCCATGCTGTGAACCTATCATATCAGAACCAATTAACAGAATTCAGATATGCCCCCCTCTGAGAAGTTGTAAATGTTCCACCAGTTCCACCACCACCTTACTTGGTCCTACTGCCACTTCATTACTCATACACACTCATATAAAGCTGATCTACTTTAAGTTATGAACAATTCACCTTGTAGCTCATCAAATTTACTTTTCTCATATGACTGCTAGAAAGTATACAATCACATTTATAACCAACCTCCAAGAATTATGTAAAACTTTGGAGTTTGAAATTTGTTCATTAATTGCAGTTCTGGTTATAATTCATTCTCCTGATAGTATTTTATGTTTGCCTCACTTTTTCATGTCTTAATTCATTTCTTAAAAGGTGGGTATAAATAATTACATACATAAATAATTAGTGCTGGTAAAGCAGATCATACTCCATATTAATTAGAATAGCTAAAAAAAGAAAGAAAAGAAAAATTTGCCTAAACACAGAACATATTTCACAGATAGCAGTTTGGATTTGCAACACATTTTCTGGGTTATATTAAGCACTGGAGGTTCAACACATTCACAATAGTCAAGGAAGTAAGGAAAATGACAACATGAAACAGACCAAAATGATCCAAAAAACAATATATTTTTGTTTTCAATGAGACCTGATGGTAAACAAAAACATAGTGTTTATAAATTTCTACTCTGAGTAATGATTTGATCACCTATTCCTCTCATATCCGTTGAATGGATGAGGTTTGAGTGATTCAGGGGAAGCAGCATAGATTGGATGTTAAGTAGAAAGTTAGGTACACACATAGCTTTGCAGAGTTCCTTCAGAGACATTTATAAATATCCCAATTTTACAATAGCCCAGTAAAGTCAGTTATTGCTGTGAAATATACAACTGGTTAGGGTCATTTACTAGTCCACACATCAGCCTTGGAGAAAAATCCAAAGTGATGATATATTTAAAAATTAATTCCAAGTATAGTCTTTGTGGTTCACTTAAGAAAGCTAAGAATAAGACATGGTCATTGGATGTATCCAGTGGCCCCCTCCAACATTCATTCATTTGTCAGTTTGTCATATTATTGTGGCTTGCATGTTTCAGTGAGGTCAGAGGCTGTTGTTGTTAAGTCATCTCTGACTCATACTAAGCCCTCCTTGGATTTCCGAGGCAGTATCACTACAGAAGTAGATTGCTTAACCATCCTTCCGAGGAGTAGCTGGTGGATTTGAACTGCCAATCTTCTGGTTAGCAGTCAAATGCCTTAGGCACTATACCACCAGAGCTCTTGGCTGGAGACTATGCCACCAGTATTTCAAATACTAGCGAGGTTAGCTCAAAAACCTGTCCACCCATGGAATTAGCCAGGGAAAACCTTATGAATAGTAGTGAAACACTGGAAAACTTTAGAATAGCCCTAAAACTTGTCAGATATAGTGTCAGAAGATGAGCCCCTGAGGTAAGAAGGCACTCAAAATATGACTGGGGAAGAGCTGCCTCCTCAGAGTAGAGCCAACATTAATGACTAGATAGAATAAAGCTTTTGGGACCTCCATTTGCTGATGTGGCATGACTCAAGATGAGAAGCTGCAAACATCCATTAATAATCAGAATATGGAATGTATGAAGTATGAATCTAGGAAGATTGGAAGTTGTCAGAAATTAAACAGAATGCATAAATATCAATATCCTAGGCATTAGTGAGGAGCTCTAGTGGTGTAGTGCCTAAGGCATTTGACTGCTAACCAGAAGCCTGGTGGTTCAAACCCACCAGCCACTCCTCAGAAGAAAGGTTGGGCAATCTACTTCTGTAGAGAAACTACCTCAGAAACTGAAGAAGGGGTCGCTATGAGTCGGATCTGATTCGATGGCAGTGAGTTTGGTTTTTATTGGTTAGGTATTAGTGAGCTGACATGGACTTGTTTTGGCCATTTTGAATAAGACAGCTATATGATCTACTATGCTAGGAATGACAATTGGAAGAGGAATGGTGTGGCATTCATTGTCACAAAGAATGTTTCAAGATCTATCCTGAAGTCCAATGTTGTCAGTGATAGGATAATATCCATACGCCTACAAGGAAGACCAGTTAATACTACTATTATTCAAGTTTACACACCAACCACCACACCCAAAGACGAGGAAATTGAAGATTTTTACTAAGTTCTGTAGTCTGAAATTGACCAAACATGCAATCAAGATGTGCTGATTATCACTGGTAACTGGAATGTAAAAGTTGGAAACAAAGAAGAATCAACTGTAGTTAGAAAATATGGCCTTGCTATTAGAAATGACACTGGACATCACATGACAGACCAATGACTTATTCATTGCAAATACTTTTTTTCAATAACATAAATAACCACTATACATAGGACACCACCACATGTGGTACACAGGAATCAGATTGACTACATCTGTGGAAAGAGGCAATGGAAAAGCTCAGTATCTTCAGCCAACACAAGGCCAGGAGCTGATTGTGGAATGGAACATCAGTTGCTCATATGCAGGTTCAAGACGAAGCTGAAGACAATTAAAACAAGTCCACAAGAGCCAAAATATGACCTTGAATAGATACCTCCTGAATTTAGAGACCGTGTAAAGAATAGATTTGATGCATTGAATACCAGTGACCGAAAGCCAGAGGAATTGTGGGATGACATGAAGAAAATCATCATGAAGAAAGCAAACGGTCATTAAAAAGACAGAAAAGGAAGAAAAGACCAAAATGAATGTCAGAAGAGATTCTGAAACTTGCCCTTGAATAGAGAGTAGCTAAAACAAATGGAAGAACCAACAAGATAAAAGAGGTGAACAGAAGATTTCAAGGGCAGCTCAAGAAGACAAAGTCAATTATTATAATGAAATGTGAAAAGATACGGAGTTAGGAAACCAAAAGGGAAGAATATGGTCATCATTTCTCAAGCTGAAAGAACTGAGGAAAAAATTCAAGCCTCAAGTTGCAGTACTGAAAGTTTCTATGGGCAAAATATTGAATGAGGCAGGAAACATCAAAAGAAGATGGAAGGAACACACAAAGTCACTATACCAAAAAGAATTGGTTGATGTTCATCCAGAACTCTTTTAGGCAATAAATAGAGATAGAAATCAGATTATCGGTTGTGTACTACTGAGAAAGATGGGAGGAGAATTGGCACTTTATGTAGGTTTCTTTTTGGGTAAAGGCAATATTTTAAAATTGATTGTGAGGATGGATGCATAACTCTGAATATTCTACAAAGAAAGCCACTGAATTGTGCACTTTCAATTAGTGAATTTTACAGTTTATGACTTTTATCTTAAAAAAAGTTGTTATTTTAAAAAAGGGCTTAGGACAGGATACAAAGAAATTGCTCAATTATAAGATTAGCCGCTAATGCCATTAATGGTATCACACTGTCTTTCATGAGAATGTTTAAGTATCAGAGGTGATTTAGCCTCTCATTCTTCTTCCAATAGGTATTCTCCAATCTCTTTAGGACCAAAACAAAACCTGATTCCAACTCATAGACTCTATAGGACAGAGTAAAACTGCCTCTTTTAGTCAAGACTGTGTGATCTTGAGGGAGGCAGATATTGCCATATCTTTCTCCCACAAAGCAGTTGGTGGATTCAAACTGTCGACCTCTCAGTTGGCAGCCAAGTGCTTAACTACTGAGCCACCAGGGCTCTTTCCCTTACAGACCATTACAGCAGTATTTTTCATCATGTACGACTAAATTTCCTTTCTATAATTATCGCTCATTCCTTTCCAATTCTGCTGAGGTTCCCCTACCACCACCATCATCAAAATCTTTTTATTGTAATCTGAGTGAAAGTTTACAAAGTAAATTAGTGTTCCATTCAACTGTTCACACACAATTTGTTTCATGACATCAATTGCAATCCCTACAATGTAATAGCACTCTTCCTGCTTCCTCCCTGTGTTTGCTCTTTCCGGTTGTCCTTCTTTCCTATTCCTTCCCACCTTCTGAGTTTTCTCCCTGTGTGACTGCTACACTTTGATCTCTTTTGGTTGATTGTTTTAAGGAGTGTTATTTCCCTGGTGTTATTGTTCACCCCATAGGCCTGTCTATTGTTTGGCTGAAATTTGAGCCATGGGGATGAGTTCACATCCAGGCTTAAAGAGTATCTGAAGGCCATAGTTTTGGGGGTTCCACTAGCCTCTATTAGACAAGAAGCCTGTTTTTTTGTTTGTTTGTTTGTTTTTAAAGTTGAGTTTTGTTCCACGTTTTTTCCTTTCTCTATCCAGGGCCTCTTATTGTAATTTTTTTTCAGCAGTGGTAGCCAGGCATCGTTTACTTCTTCTAGTTTCAGGGTCATGGAGATTAAGGTTCGTATTGTCCATTAGTTCTTTTAATTGTTTCCTGCAGCATCTTTGATTTTCTTCACTCTTCTTTGCTCTGGATGAGGAGAGACCGATATTTTACCTTAGGTAGCTCTCCCAAGCTTTTAAGGCCCCAGTTGCTACTTACCAAAGTAGATGTAGAACACTGATTTTGTGGACGATGTTATGTCAATTGACCTTGATGTTTCACAAGACTGTAGTCCTGAGGCCCCAGGTCCAGCAGCTCATTTCCTCAATGTGTTTGGTTATACCTAAGAAGTTTCCATAACTTTTCCCCCTGTATATCTTCTATATTCATGGATATATATCCAGTATATGGGAGCTCTGGTAGCATAGTGCCTCAGGCACTTGACTGCTAAC
>NW_006921705.1:4754135-4755021 GCF_000298275.1 Orycteropus afer afer
GTTGTGACTGTTATTGCAGGCCTGTATGTGTAATAGCATTTACCTTTATTGTATTCAACTCTTGTGCTCCTCCTCCTGTCTTCTTTTGCCCTGATCATTTTGTGTTGATCTCCTTCTTGTTATATATTGCCTTTCCATTCACCTAAGTTACTATATGCCTGGTGGTGTAGTGCCTAAGGCATTTGACTGTTAACCAGAAGGTTGGCGGTTCAAACCCACCAGCCACTCCTCGGAAGGAAGATTGGGCAATCTACTCCTGTAGTGATACTGCCTCAGAAACCCAAGGAGAAGTTGCTATAAGTCAGAGATGACTCAACATCACATATCAACAACAAGTTAGTAATTTACCCTCCCACACATGATAACCTTTGAAAGTTCCTTTCTGTTTCTAAATATTTTCTTGACTTTTTACAGTAGTTGTGTCATACAATATTAGTCCTTTTTGATTTGACTAATTGCACTTAGCATAATGTCCTCCAAATTCATTCATGTTATGAAATGTTTCACAGACATATTGTTATTCTTTACCATTGTGTAATATTCCACTGTGTATATTTACCATAGTTTAACCATTCATGCATTGATGGGCACTTAGGTTGTTCCCATTTTTTTGCCACTGCAAATAATGCTGTGATAAAAAATGGGTGTGTTTTGTTTGTGTCATAACTCTTATTTCTCTAGGGTATATACAAAGCAGTAGGATTGCTGGATCAGATGGTATTTCTATGTCTAGCTTTCTAAGGAAGTGCCACACCCTCTTCCACAATGGTTGTGTCATTTGATAGTCCAATGGCAGTGTATGACAGTTCTTCACACCCCTGCCAGCATTTGCTGATTTCTGTTTTATTGAACTTTGCTATTATTGCTGGGGTAAGATGATATCTCA
>NW_006921705.1:4755121-4767505 GCF_000298275.1 Orycteropus afer afer
AGAAGGATGTCATGCTTGGTAGGGTGGAGGGTCGACGAAAGAGGGGGAGGCCTTCAATGAGATGGATTGATACGGTGGCTGCGATGATGGGATCAGGTATAGCAGGGATCGTGGGGCTGGCGCGGGATCGGGCAGTGTTTCGTTCTGTTGTGCATGGGGTCGCTATGAGTTGGAAACGACTCGACGACACTTAACAACAACAACAACAACAATGGCTAATGAATCAGAAGGAAGTTTGGGCAATCTACTTCCATAGTGATACCACTCGGAAATCCAAGGAGGGATCACTATGAGTTGAGTCTGACTCAACAGCAGTGTGTTTGCTTTGGCTAATGGCTAATGAAAGGAGCTCTGATGGTGCAGGGCCTAAGGCATCTGACTGCTAACCCAAAGTTGTTGGTTCAAACCCACCAGCTGGTCTGTGGAAGGAAGATGGGGCAATTTACTTCCATAATGATTTACTGCCTTGGAAACCCAATGGGGTTTGCTATGAATCAACTTGATGGCAATGGGGTTTTCTTTAGAATGGCTAATGATTGACAGCATTTTTTCATGTGTTTATTGGCTGCCTCAATGTCTTTGGTGAAGCATCTGTTCATGTCCTCAGCCCATTTTTTAAATTGGATTGTTTGTTTTTTTGTAGATGAAGCATTCTATAAACTTCAGAGATCAGTCTCTTGTCCAACATATTGTTGCTAAAGATTTTTTCCAATTCTGTAGGTTCTATTTTTACTCTTTTGGTTAAGTCTCTTCATGCACATAAACGTTTAAATTTTAGTAGGTCCTAGTCATCTAGTTGGGAGCTCTGGTAGCATAGTGGCTAAGACACTTGACTGCTAACCAGAAGGCTGGCGGTTCAAACCCACCAGCTGCTTCTCGGAAGAAAGATGGGGCAATCTACTTCTGTAGTGATACTGCCTCAGAAACCCAAGGAGGGGTCGCTTTGAGTCGGGTCTGACTCGACGGCACATAACAACAACAACAACAACAACAGTCATCTAATTTGTCTTCTACTGTTCTTGAATTTTAGTTGCTTGATAGTGTATTTATGCTATGAATTAGGGCCCAAAAGTTTATCCCTACTTTTTCTTTGATGATCTTTATGATTTTGGGTTTCACATTTAGGTCTTTGATGCTTCTTGAGTTAGTTTTTTTATATGATGTGGGATATGGATCCTGTTTCATTTTCAGCAATTGGATATCTAGTTTTTCCAACACCATTTGTTAGGACTCTCTCTACCCCATTTAATGGGTTTCAGCCCTTTTCAAAGATCAACTGTCCATAGCTACATGGACTTACATCTGTGTTCTTTATTCTGTTCCATTGGTCTATATGTCTGTCACAGAAGCAGAGCTGCCACGTCTTTCTCTAAACCATTGACATTTCAGTTAGCAGCCAAGTGCTTAACCACTGTACTAAGAAAGTTCCTTGGCTAGCTGAATAGACTTCTAATATTATACACATGCTCTGTTGGCATAGTGCCTAAGGCATTTGACTGCCAACCAGAAGGCTGGAGGTTCAAACCCAGCAGCCACTCCTAAGGAAGACCAGGCAATCTACTTCCATAGAGATACTGCCTCAGAAAGCCAAAGAGGGGTTGCTATGAGTTGATACCAACCTGATGGTAGTGAGTTTGGTTTTTCCCTCTTTTTTTTTTTTTTATATTTCTATGATGTTTTTGTAACAATAAATGGCCAGCATTAAAATAATAATAAAAAAAGACAAAATAAGACGTCCCTTCTTTCTACTCATCTAAGTACCTCCCTTCCTTCCACTAGCACCAACTCACCTTCTACATACAGTTGGCCTTAACTCAGCCCAGAATTCTCATTCCTTCTAATATTCCATTAACTCTGTCACTTAAGTTTAAAGATTTGTGTAACTGCAATTGCTTCTACTTGTCTTCAGAATTGTTAATATGCATCCCTTTATATGTGTTCCCTGGTATTAAACTGAAATTTATTTAAAGCAATACTTTCTTTGTATCCCTTACTCATAGAATCTTATCATGGTGTTAATAAATAATCAACAATCCTGAATTTAAGTGAAAAAGAGAAGACAAAGTCAATTAAAACAACACCAAGAAGTTGCTCTAATTAGTTGGAGTACTTGTTAGAAGCCCAATACCACAGATCCCATCTCCTCATTTGCCAACAAATCAACTGGCTCCATGGCTATCTGGCCTACCTCCCACCTGCGACAGTTATTTTGTTAATAAGTCATTCGTTACAGAAGAGACAAAGGGAGTGTTTGAATCTATCAGCACAAATATAATTTTAAAAATGAGAGCAAAACTTAGATACAGTACTTAACTGGAAACTATAAAAATATATATTTATCTTGGACAAAAAATTTTTATCTTGGATAAAAAACTTCTGGCTTCTAATACATTTATGTTAATTATCCTTCTACTCTTTTACTGAGGGTTGTTTTATTTCTTTAATAAAGAAACTCAATAAGTTTAAATTTATAAAGGGATATAAAGTTCTATCTGGTTTTGAGTAGCAATGAATTAATTTAGGAACCTAAGTCCTATAGAAATATATTATTACTAATGAGTCAAGACCATGTAAGAATAATTTGCTCTTACATAAAAGTATTGTAAATCATTTATCTTTTTAAATTCAGTCACCTATAACTGATATTAAGGTCCAGACTTTTTGTTCAGTTTTTCCAGATTTTAGTTTCTCTGCTGATTCCCATAAGAGCAGAGGAGCTGTTTTAAGTTGTAAAACTAGTTTCTTTTTGTTTTATTAACCCTCTCTCACCTCATCGACACCTGAAGGAAGTGAATACAAGGAATCTGGGCTTCTGCCTGAACAAAGTAAAAATATATGGTACTTTAAGTTGTAAATATTATGAAGGAGATGTTAAACTAATTCTTTGGTTCCATCTTGGACTGTTTAAACATAAAATACACTTAACTAATATTACAAGGAAACATTGGCATATATTAGAATACATAATATAAATATAATACAGGAGGCATTTGGTGCAGAGTGCTTTCAATTTATGCTTGAACACTAAGAAAACACACTATCATGTATATCATTACATCTTCACAGGATAAAATAATGCTCAAGTTCACTAGCCCTGAGCCTTTATTTTTAATGTTCTCCTAAAAGACTTTGAAGTTCCTGGTCTCTAAAGGGAAAATATCATGAAAGATAACATGGAGCCAGTTGACATCTCCAGGATTAAAAAGTAAGAATAAAATTAAGTTCTTCAGTGAGACCAAGACAAAAAGCCTACCTAAATCCTTTACATTCCCAACATATTTTATTCATTACAAAGTACAGAAAAATCAGAAGAATTTCCCTCTGCTAACACCATCCTGTAGAAATGAGAAAACATGAAAGGCATAAGACTATTTAACTCCATTTGAACAATGTAGAAATTTAACCACAATTTCATCTTTTTTAAGTTAAAATCCAATTGCTACAATAAGCAGTCTTTTGGTTAGCAGAAAGTTGAATAAATACTGAGACATACTGCCCCAAATAAAAAGAAATACATAGTAGCTATTTGTATTGAAGCAGGAAGTTTTGGAATCCATCAGTAAAGATTTCTATTTTCTTTAAAAATGTCATTGGTATGTATCAACCTAATGGCACATGCTTTAATACACTAAAAAAAGATAATAGCGATTTTTTTTTCCTACTGAAAAATAGTGTCAGCTGGGACTTAATAAACATGATTGATGAATGAATAATTAACAGACACTCCAGCTCTACAGTTAGTAGATGCAGTAACAACCCTAAGAATGCAACTGGATGAATTTCAGAGGAAAGCCGTATTTTCTCCTTTACGTTAGTAACACGAGAGTGTCACAACAAATTGAAAGCAGGGACAGAAGAAAAATCTCCAGAGATTGTCTACCTCTGCGGTGAGACACAGGTACCTTTAGAATCATGGACCACAGAACAAATGGAAATCCTTTTCCATAGGTAACATGAATACTAATCTGATGAAAGATTCCACGTTTCCAATGGTCAGAAAACATATTATCTCATCCCTCTATGTACCTAGCACAAACGCATAATATTCTCAACAACATTAGATTCTGGGTTGAGCAATGATTCCTTATACATATTAATAAGCAGACACTTATAATCTTGAGTTTTAAGGTCATGTTTTAGAAGATAATGAAATGATTAGTAGAATATTCTAAGTAGACAGACATATTATAGCTTTCTGTACCAGGTATGTTGCAGAAAAATCTTTCAAAGTAATTTGAGTTGCAGAAATGTTCATGTGTTTGTTACTGGTGGTGTCCCAGACTAAAGTGGGGTTATTATATAGCATATACTACATATATAATTTTATTTTAGTTTTATAAAATCTGAAAAATTAAGAATGATGAAACATCTGGTGCCAAGAATTCTGGATAAATATTGCACATCTTTACTACTTTATTCTAGGCAAAGTTTTTCTTTCATAGTGGGTAGACCCTTGTGTGACACCAACACCCAGACAGAATTATTTGATGATATAAATATTTCATTATAATTTATTAAATATTCCTTTATTGAACTACATAATGACAAAATAAATACAGAATACCACTCAAAAATCCAGGATATTTGAATCAATAAACATTCACCATTGGGCCCACCAATTCTTAAGGGCAAAGGAAATATCTTCAAATTTATATTCCCAATTTTAAGAATCCAGCACACAAATGTTACATAAACATTTGCTGATTAAATATTTGAACAGGTTTTAGGGGTTAGAGTGAAGATATTTCTTCAGAGAAATGAGGCTTTTTCAGTGTTGAAGAATAGCTGTAAGGCTATTTTTAACTGACTTACTCAGTTAGCATGGCAGGCAGCTGTGCACTACGGAGAATTATGTGTCCAGTCACTGAAGACATTTTAAGACTTATGAGTCTTCCCCAAACATAATGTTATAAAATGTCCCTTCACTAAAAATACTGGAATCAAGTAATTATCTATTTTTCAATTTTAATAAATAGGCCATCTGTTCATTAAAATTGAAAAATATGAATTTTTTCTAAATATGAAATTAACAACTTGATCAGATGTCCTTTATGACTATATCAGCTTTACTGTGTTTTTTGTTATTGTTGTTATATTGCATCTAAAGGTGATACATAGCATATTATATAAAGCTTTGTAAACTGAAATATGCAAAATGTTTTTCCTGATCATGTAATAATCACAGCATCTGTTTCTTTGACAGGCTATCTTTATACTTATCAAAGGCTAATTTTTATTACCATAATTTACACACTGTATTTAAAATGAATTAATAGGAAGAAAGAAAAAATGTGTCTGTTTTCTTCATCTATGATAATTATGACAAAGCTCTAAATTCTAAACATACTTTGTTTTACGGATTATCATTATAATGATGAACAACAGTTATTTTGAATATCTTTATTCTCTCTTTCAAGAACACTGTTTTCTTGGTGTTAGTATTCCCCAAAATGGTAACCAATTGCCACATGGGGCAATTTAATTGTAAATTAGCTAAAAATAAACAAAATTTAAAATCCATTTCCTCAGTTGCACTAACCGCATAGATTTTGAGCGTATCAAGTGCTCAAAAGCTAGCTGTGGTCAGTGGCTACCATATTAAACACTGCAGACACTTCCGTCTTCTCAGAAAGTTCCATTGGCTAGCACAGCAACGCCCCTCTCACTCCTGCTGTGGCTCCTCTGAAGCACCGCTTCCTCCTTTGGCAGTGAAAACCAGGTCTTTACTTATACTCTCAGCACACTTTCTTTTTCAAAACATTTCCAAGTTCCCCACACCCCGTTCTTCAACACAGCTAATTTTGTGAAATTAGCTCATTTCCTTAGTATCTCTTTCAGTTTTAAAATTTATTTAGAGGAGAAAAAGACAAGTTTTGGGTATGATTTTGTAAAACAAAAACAAAATTCATGGTACTTTATAAATAATGCATAATAGCAGCATGACTCTGGCAAAAAATTACTTCATGCATACCACAGCTGAAGCTTTGAATCTAATTAAAAATGAAAATATTATTACCACCTGAAATTATATCTGTTATCAAATTAGTATGCCTGATAATATTATAGTTAGTGAAAGTACTCAAGATGCCGCCTTTTAGAAATGAGCTTGCTTTATCTTCTCTTATTATCCAAAGATAAAGGTAGGTTCTCCATGTTGTTGTTGTTATGTGCCCTCCAGTCAGATCCAACTCATAGTGACCCCTCCTTGGGTTTCTGAGACGGTATCACTACGGAAGTAGATTGTTCAATCTTTCTTCCGAGGAGCGGCTGGTGGGTTTGAATCGCCAGCCTTCTGGTTAGCAGTCAAGTGCCTTAGGCACCATGCCACCAGAGCTCCCAGTTCTACATACTATGATCAAATTGAACTAGGACTGAACCATAACTATCTAATTTGAAATGTATATAGTAGCAGTTCTACATTTTGTACCCCTGTCATGTGGGATTTCACTAAGAAATGGAACCACATAATTCCATTTTTCCAAGTTCTGACTTTTGCATGTAGCTGTGCCTATCAGGTCACTCTCCACTCCCTTGCTTCTAACACACACAAATGCCCCACCACCTATGGCAAAATGATGAGGTTCAATTGTTCGTCTGTAACGTTTCTTTCCAAAGTCCTCTGTGCAAAGGCGTCACTATTTCACCGACTTCACTTATTCCAAGGTACTTTCTCTTAGTACCAAAAACTAACTCAATGCCATCAAGTTGGATCCACCTCATAGCGACCCCTCCTTGGGTTTCCGAGGTGGTATCACTACGGAAGTAGATTGCCCAACCTTCTCATAGTAGATATGTCAAATTACCACAATGAGCAATTGGTACAATCATTAGATTGGCCCTTATTTCTACTGCCACTTCTTTATCCTTCCTGTTCTGCCCCCTCTTTTTAACACGGTTCTTTCCATTCTTTACGAAAGCATTTTTTCTCCCAAAGGCAGTTTGTCTTTTAAAACGCCTTTGTCTCTAAAAGTCTATTTTCAGATCACATTGCAGTCTTTTTTTTTTTTTTTTGTAAAAGTGAGTATATTTTTATTAATTTACAGAAGACAGACTGCTTTCTTCTGTAACAATTATTGGTTTTACCAGACCTTAAAATAAATGTATAACAGTTTATTAAGTAATCTTTTCTAGGCACACCATATATTTATTGTGAAGTACTGATGCCTATTTCCTGGTTCAGGTCAATTAAACAAGGATCTCTAGAGAGAGGAATGTAGACTTCCAGCTTCCATAGTTCTAAAAGTCCCTACACAATTTTCATTTGCTGATGGTCTTGGACTTCAGGAGCACTGTAACCTATACTGTATTTGGTAAAAATGAAAGTAATCGCACACTGTGAGGAGGCAGACATGAGACTTTTCACTTTGAAGAGAGAAATAAATTAGCTTTCACTGAGACCATCTGTATTAGATGACCATGAAAGAGTCATGGGAGCTATCAGAGGTTGTACATTCTGCCTGGTGAAAGGTAATAGGAAAGATTCATGTTTACAGACAATAAAGATTTAAATCAATATAATTATTAGTAAATGACTTCACATGAATTTGTTTGTTTGTTTGTTCGTTTGTTTAATGAAGGCATTAAGTCACGGGTTGGCAAACTGTTTTAAACGGGACAGATGGTAAATATTTTAGATTTTGCAGGCCATAATAAAAAAGTCAAACTCATGGCCACTGAGTCAATTCCAACTCATAGCAACCCCTGATATAGGCACTCAGCTCTGGCACTGTTGTTTGAAAGCAGCCACAATCAATATATAAATGTATGTTGTTGTTGTTGTTGTTATTTGCCGTTGAGTCAGCCCCGACTCATAGAGACCCCTCAGGTTTCCGAGGCAGTATTGCTACGAAGTAGGATTGCCCAACCTTCCTTCCTAGGAGTGGCTGGTGGGTTTGAACCGCCAGCCTTCTGGTTAGCAGTCAAGTGCCTTAGGCACTATGCTACCAGAGCTCCCATATAAATGCATAAGCATGGTTATATTACTATAAAACCTAATTTGCATAAATAGGCAGAGAGCCAGATATAGTCCATGGATTGTATTTTGCATTAAGGAATTTGTTCCTTAAAACGAATAGTTCTTTAAAATTATTATTACAATTGTATTTTCCAAATATTATTATAACAGGATCTTCCATCACATATGCTCTGCTACAATGTGATCTTACCATTCTCCCATCAAGAGGTGGGTTCTGTTTATCAAACTCCTTAATTCTCGTCAGGCTCTGCAATTACTTTGACCAATAAAACAGAGCAGAAATGATCCTGGCCTGGAAGCTTCTACTTCAGCTAACTCTCAGCAAAAAGCTATCATCGTTTAGCAGCCATAAGTGATTTATTCTGAACATCCAGTCCAGTTAAGAATTTAGACAATTTTATCCTGACTGCCATGTAACTATAACCACATGAAAAAGCTCAGGCAGGAAACACCTAGCCGAACCCAGGTAACCTGCAGAACTGTGAGAAAAAATTGTTTTAATCTACAAAGTTTTAAGGTGGTTTGTTTTGTAACGATATATGCAGGGCAAATTTTGAATTTTTGTTTAAGGATTGAGGTCTTTTTTCTTTTCCTGCTAATGTGAATGTTCTTACTTGCATAGAAGTTTATCAATAAACAAAGACAGACAGACACTAGTTTCATTTGCCTCTTAGTTAAATGAATGTGCCTTTTCAAAGATTAATGGTTTGTTGTTGTTGTTGTTGTTTCTGTGTGCCAGAGTGAATTCCAACTCACAGTGACCCTACAGAACAGGGTACAACTGCCCCATAGGATTTCCTAGCAGGTCACCAGGTCTTCTCCTGCAGACTGGCTTGTGGCTTGGAAATGCCAAGTTTTGGTTACAAGCCAAGCAGATAACTATTGCACTAATAGGGCCCTATTCATAGATTATCTTCATTATTTTAAGACATACATCTAGTTCACATACAAGTTTAATGGTTATATTAAGTGACTCCATTAAAAGTATTTCAAGATTAAAAATTCTTCACTTATGTTAAGCATCATAGATAAACTTAGTCATTTTTATTGTGGAGGGAAGAGACAAGTTAAAAAACCATTTATCATTTATTGTGTAGCCATATCTTTATCTTTTACAAATGAGAAAGGGAGGTGAGTTGGTGTCACTAAAAACAACTACAGTACTATGACTTGGAAACAGAATTGTCATGCCAAATTAGCGAAATGACTGAACTGGGCTAATTCTAAATAGAATTTGTTTTTCTTTATATCAATTAGAACTAAAATTATGAGCAACTCAGTAAAAGGAAAGGTTTTCAGAGCTGATACAGTACTCAAATAAAGGATGTTTCAAAAACTGAAACATCTAGCACAAAATTGTATTTAGATGGAGGCTCAAATTTTCAGGGGCCGACTGCTTCACACTATCCATTCTCACAATGATCATGATATTAAACAAAATAATTCCTCAAGAAAATAATATGTAGACCTTACTCAGGCAGAAAGAATGAAAAGAGTAAAACTTTCCATGTTCAACTAGGAATAACTCTGGGTAACTTCAACTAGGAGCATTATTAAAGTTAGAAAACTAAATTCTAATGTGCTTCTATGAATTCAGTAAAGAGACAGATGCTGGATTCCTTAAGGAATAGCCTAGAGGCAAGAGTCAAGATTCTGAATACCTAAAGCTAAAATGGAGAAAATATGGGAGACAAAATTACAAATCCCTCAAGAGGAATGAGGGTGGGAAAATATAACTCAGAAGAGCAATTGCCTTTGAGTCATCAAACACTAAAGTTGAAATATATATTCAAGGTCATAATATCAAGTCTTTAATTTCATAAATGAGAAAATTAGGTCCCCCTCTTTTTAACTTGGTCAAAGACAAAGAAAAAAAACTTGACTGCTAACCAGAAGGCTGGTGGTTCAAACCACCAGCCACTCCTTGGAAGGAAGACTGGGCAATCTACTTCTGTAGTGATACTGCCTTGGAAACCCAAGGAGGGGACGCTATGAGTCGGGTCCAACTCGATGGCACATAACAACCACAACAACACCAGGGCAGAATCAGAACTAGAGAAAAATTCCTGTCCTGACTTCTATTAGGCGACTTGGCACTCCAGTACTGTCTGCTAAAGAGGATGAGGATCAGCATAGAGAAAAGTAGAGTCACTCCTCCTGGTACCTGTCTATCTCAGAATAAGTGTGTGCCTTATCACGGGGATATTCTGGGCTTGATGACAAGGAAAGAATGTCAGAACTTCAAAACAATTATCACAAAAAACAACTGTGGCTAAAAAGAAAGGTACAAGTTTTTAAAGAAAAAGGAAGTGGACAAGTTAAAAATCTTAGATTAGTTGACCAAGATACTTGTTTCTTTTATACTTTAGTTTTCAATCACAAGTTAACAATACATAAGGGAAAGCAGAAGTGCATGTGACAAAATATAAAATTGATATGGTCTATTAAGAAGTTGATGGCACAGTGGTTAATGCTCTTGGGTGCTAACCAAAAGATTTGTGGTCGGAACTCACCAGGCACTCTGTGGGAGAAAGATGTAGCAGTCAGCTTCTGTAAAAAATAACCTTGGAAACCCTATGAGGAAATTCTACTCTGTTCTATGGGGTTGCTTTGAGTCAAAATCGAGTCAACAGCAATGGATTTGGTTTTGGTTATGTAAGAAGGAAAGGAGCCTGAAGGTGCAACAGTTAAGCACTAGGCTGCTAACTGAATGGTTGATGGTTCAAACCCACCCACCAGCTCTACAGGAAAAAGACCTGGCAATCAGCTTCCATTAAGGTTACAGTCTAGGAAACCCTATGGGGCAATTCTACTTTGTGACATAGGGTTTCTATGAGTCAAAAGTCAACTCTAAGGCACCTAACAACAACACATAAGAAGGAAAGACTCACTCTGAGGTCTTCAGTATTTGTTGTTGTTGTTGTTAGGTGTTTTTGAGTCTTCTCCGACTCATAGCGACCCTATGCACAGCAGAACAAAACACCGCCCAGTCCTGAGCCACCTCCATGATTCTTACTATACTTGAGCCCATCGCCGCTGCCACCGTGTCAATTCATCTCGTTGAAGGCCTTCACTTCTTTCTCTGACACTACACCTTACCAATCATGACATCCTTCTCCAGGGAATGGTCCCTTCTGACAACATGACAAAATATGTGAGATGAAGTCTGCCATTTTCACCTCCAAGGAGCATTCTGGCTGCACTTTCTCCGGGACAGACCTGTTAGTTCTTTTAGCAGTCCCGGTACTTTCAGCATTCTTTGCCAGCACAACTCAAAAGCATCGACTCTTCTTCAGTCTTCCTTATTCATTGTCCAGCTGTCACATGCATATGAGGCGATTGAAAATATCATGGCTTGTGTCAGGCACACCTTAGTCCTCAACGAGACATTTTAGCTCTTCAGCACTTGAAAGAGGTCCTTTGCAGCCGATTTGCCCAATGCTATATGTTGTATGACGTCCTGACTGCTGCATCCATTGGTGTCGATTGTAGAACCAAGCAATGTGAAGTCTTGGACAATTTCAATCTTTTCTCCATTTATCATAATTCTGCTTATTGGTCCAGTTGTGAGAATTTTTGTTTTCTTTATATTGAGATGCAATCCATACTTCAGACTGTATTCTTCAATCTTCATCAGTAAGTACTTCAAGTCATCCTCACTTTTAGCAAGCAAAGTTATGTCATCAGCATATCGCAAGTTGTTAATGATTCTTCCGCCAAGCCTGATGCCACTTTCTTCTTCATATAGTCCAGCTTCTCAGATTATTTGCTCAGCATATAGATTGAATAAGTATGATGAAAGGATACAACCCTGATGCACTCCCTTCTTGATTTTAAACCATGCAGTGTTTCCTTTTTCTGTTTGAACGACAGCCTGCTGGTCTAGGTACAGGTTCCTTATGAGTACAATTAAGTGTTCTGGAATGCCCATTCTTCTTAAGGTTATCCACAATTTGTTATGATCCACACAATCAAATGCTTTTGCATAGTCAATAAAACAAAAGTAAACATCTTCCTAGTATTTTTTTCTTTGAGCCAAGATCCATCTGACATCAGCAATAATATCCTTCATTTCACATCCTCTTCTGAATCCAGCCTACACCTCTGGAAGTTCTCTGTCAATATACTGCTGCAACCATTTTTGGATTATCTTCAGTAGGATTCTACTTGCATGTGATATTAATGATATTGTTTGATAATTTCCACGTTCTGTGGGATCACTTTCTTTGGAATGGGTGCAAATATGAATCTCTTCCAGTCAGTTGGCCAGGTAGCTGTCTTCCAAATCTCTTGGCATAACTGAGTAAATTCCTCCAGCGGGGTGCCTGTTTGCTGAAACATCTCAATAGGTATTCCATCAATTCCTGGAGCTTTGTTCTTTGCCATTTCTTTCAGTGCAGCTTTGACTT
>NW_006921705.1:4768865-4769996 GCF_000298275.1 Orycteropus afer afer
ATTCATTTGCAACATGATCTTGAATAGTTTCAAGTTCATGTCCAACTCTGCAATATGATTGTTCAATGTTTAGTTAAAACTAAATGAAATGTCTTGTGAAGTTAACGCCACTTCTCAGAATGTTATTTTTTAAAGGAGTAGGCTTAAAGAATTTTCCAAGTTCAATTAAAGTTTTTCTGTAAAAACTGTGCAGCCATCAAAGCTATCATTTTGCTAATCTTTGAGACCTACTGTCTACCATTCAACCTGAGTCCCTTGATGTGTGATTTCTAGAGATGAATACAGAACAATACTAGAGTTCATTGGTACAGAATGGCTCTTGGATGTAGACACTCCAGCTTGGAGATCTTAAGAGAACACCTTGTCCTTGAAAGTCTCAGAAAAGCTGCTAGCAGATAGTTATGTCTGCATGGCTGAAATTTTAGACTGCTCTTTGCCAAGGAGAATTAACACCTCTAAAATAGCAGTAATGCAAATTCTATGCTTCTTGACTGTATTTGAAGACCCAACACTATCTTGTAGGAGCTCTGGTAGCATAGTGCCTAAGGCACTTGACTGCTAACCAGAAGGCTGGTGGTTCAAACTCATCAGTCACTCCTCAGAAGGAAGGTTGGGCAATCTACTTCCGTAGTGATACTGACTCAGAAACCCAAGGAGGGGTCGCTATGAGTCAGGTTTGACTCGACGGCACATAACAACAACAACCACTATCTTTATCTTTTAAGCAGAACAAGAAGCTGAGAATTGTAGGTGAGATGAGAGTTTTGAGTTTGGAGCAAAGATTGCGGTAAAACAGCAATGCTGTCAATGCAGAGGTGGAGATGCAAACAGAGGAAGAGGAACTATGACTCTGCTGAATTGCTATTGTGGAATTAAGAAGCAATGGTTGACCAGGGTTGCTGGTCTAATAGAGCCTGGTGGAACCACTGAGACTATGGCCCCTAGCTGCCCTTTAAGTCTGGAATTGAACCCACACCTGTGGCTTCCAGCCAAACAAAACACAGGCATAGGAGTTGAACGTTTACCTGAGGTAGGTATACTCCTTGGAGAGAATAATCATGGGAGAAAGAAGTGCTATTTATGCACAGGAGACAGCTCAGGGGTCAGGGGTGCATGGAGGGATGGACACAG
>NW_006921705.1:4770676-4771490 GCF_000298275.1 Orycteropus afer afer
GCCAACACCAAAATCAAATTAATCAATTTCTTCAGTAGTCTTTCTTATTCATGATCCAGTTTTGATATGCACATGAAGCAAATGAAAATACCATATCTTGGGTCAGGCACATCTTAGTCTTTGAAGTCATATTTTTGCTCTTAAACACTTTAAAGAGTTCTTTTGGAGGAGATTTGTCCATTGTAACATACTGTTGAATCTCCTGATGGCTGATTCCACGGGTGATGAGTGTGGATGAAATCACTGACAACTTCAATCCTTTCTCCATTTATCATAATGTTGCTTATTGGCCCTGTTGTGAGGATTTTTATTTTCTTTATGATGAGGTGCAATCCATACTAAGGGCTGCAGTCTTTGACCTTCTCAGTAAGTGTTTTAAGTCGTCTTCACTTTCAGCAAGCAAGGTCGTGTCATCTTCATACTGCAGGTTGTTAATGAGCCTTCTTCCAATTCTGATACTACATTCTTCTTTATATTTTCCAGCTTCTTGGATTACTTACTTACAAACAGATTAAGAATAGTGAAAGGATATGATCCTGACTGCACACTCTTCCTGATTTTGAACCATGCATTATCCCCTTTTTCTGATCGAACAATTGCCTCTTGGACTATGTCCAGGTTCCTCATGAGCACAATTAAGTGTTCTGGAATTCCCATAGTACCAGGAGGAAAAAGTCATGAGATATATTGTAAAGGGGATAAACCTCCTTTGCAACTAGCCATTTGACTGCAACCATCAATTTATATCTGATAGGTTTCATAATGCAGATCTGACACTGCCAATTTGATTGGTTTTTCATTAAGGAAAAAAAAA
>NW_006921705.1:4772575-4781005 GCF_000298275.1 Orycteropus afer afer
AATCATTAACAACCTGAGATATGCTGATACAATTTTGCTTGCTGAAAGTGAGGATGACTTGAGGCACTTATTGATGAAGATTGAGGAACACAGTCTGCAGTATGGATTACATCTCAATATAAAGAAGACAAAAATCCTCACAACTGGACCAATAAGCAGCATCACGATAATGGAGAAAAGATTGAAGTTGTCAAAGTATTCACGTTGCTTGGTTCTACAATTGAGGCCAATGGAAGCAGCAGTCAGGACATTAGATGACGTGTAGCACTGGTCAGGTCGGCTGCAAAGGAACTGTTTCAAGTGCTGAGGAGCAAGAATGTCTCCTTGAGGACTAAGGTGTGCCTGACACAAGCCATGATATTTCTAATCACCTTGTATGCATGTGAGAGCTGGAAAATGAATAAGGAAGACTGAAGAAGAGTTGATGCTTTTGAGTTGTGGTGCTGGCGAAGAATGCTGAAGGTACCATGGACTGCCAAAAGAACTAACAAATCTGTCCTAGAGGAAGTGCACCCGAAGTGCTCCTTAGAAGCGAGAATGGCCAGACTTCGTCTCATCTACTTAGGTCATATTGTCAGAAGGGACCATTCCCTGGTGAAGGATGTCATGCTTGGTAAGGTGGAGGGTCGACGAAGGTGGGGAAGGCCTTTGATGAGATGGATTGACAGGGTGACTGCGCCAATGGGCTCAAGTATAGCAAAGATCATTGAGATGGTGCAGGATCAGGCAGTGTTTCGTTCTGCTGTGCATGGGGTCACTATGAGTCGGAAACAACTCGATGGTGCCTAACAGCAACAATGTTGTTGTTGCAAGGATCAGTTTGATTCACAAGGTTTTGAATCCAGAGCAGGGATTCTCAACCTCAGCACAATTGACATTGTGGGCCACTTATCTCTTATGGGTACTGTCCTCAGCATTATCGAACAGTCATAAGTGTCTCTGGCCACTACCCACAATAATACCTCCCCTTAGTTTTGACAACCAAATACCTCATTAGGCATTGTGAAGTGCCTCCTAGGGAGGAGGAGAGGTTGCCCTAAATGTGAACCACTGATCTGTAAAAGTCATCAAAATATGACTTGTTTGGATCTACTTAAACCAAAACCAAACTCACTGCCATTGAGTTAATTCCAACTCATAGTGATATTATAGAACAGAGCAGAACTTTCCCATAAGGTTTCCAAGGTTGTAAATCATTATGGAAGCAGACTCCCTCATCTTTCTCCCGCATAGCAGCTTGTAGGCTAGAACTTCAAACCTTTTGGTTAGCATTTCAATGTCTTAACCGCAGTGCCACCAGAGCTCCTTGGATCTATTTGGAGTAGGGGGAGGGGGAACATTATTTATTTACCAGTATTTAAATATAAATATTTTAATTTATATTCCAGGTTTTTATAAACTTAACTATAATTAATTTATAAAATTTAGTTAATCAGAATCATCTACTCACAGTCACTAGCCACTGTACAACATGTTTTAAGATGCATGGTTTCTACCTTCTAGGGACTTTTCATTAAGCAAAAGTTGTGTAATATAAGTAAAATATATAAAAAGATAGGGAGATACAAAATATATATCAGCCATTAGATAAAGTATTCATAATCAAAAGTGAAGGTAATAAACATAATATATCTGTATAGCATTGAACAATTTAGAGAATTGTTTGCACATGTGTCACTTATGCCTGCTATCTTCCCTTGGCAAGAAGGAAACAAACAGTTGAAGAAACAGACTCAGAGCAATTAAGTGACTTGCTCAGTACCATAAAGAAAATAATACAGTATCATAAAGAAAATAAAAGGACAAAGATCAGACAAAGGTGTTACACATGGCAAGCACTCATCTATTCTACTATAGTAATTGAATTCAGGAGAAAATTTTTTTCTCCCAAAGGGCTCCAGGAGAAAGATAAGACTTCATCCAGGTAATAAAAGAAACAGGATTAAGGCAATCTGAGTTTGGGTAACAAGTATGCTAGAAGACAGAAGATAAATAACAAAGCAAAAATGAGTGGGAGGAAATCTGATTGGCAGGGAGATAGAAGACAATTATGGTGTAGTGCAAAGAGCAATGACCTAGGGTGACAAGGTCTGCCTTGTAATTTCATGTCTGGTAACTCTGATTCAAACCACATCCTGGAAGTCAGTTAAGTATTCTGAACACAACCTTCCCTACTCTTGTTAACAGGGAAAAGATAGTTTACAAGTCTCTAGTCATGACTAGATGGCCTATGCAAAGACAGGTTGGGTGTCCATTATGTGCAGGCAAGGAGGTTTGCAAATATTATTTAGCTCTGGTAGTGTAAAAGTTAAGGCATTTGGCTGCTAACAAAAAGTTCAATGCCTTGAACTCACTAGCCACTCCAAGGCAAAAAGATGAGTCAGTCTACTTCTATAAAGATTTATAGCCTTAGAAACCCAATGGAGGCCACTAAGAGTAGGAATTGACTCAAAGGCAGTGGTTATTTATTTATTTGTTTGTTTGTTTATTTATTAAAAGTACATTCCTAACCTAGACTCCAGCAAGCCATACCAAGCATGGCATGGTTAAGTTATTAATAAAGATATCCTAATCCAGAATGTGACAGGGTGCTATTTCCACCCTATGAAGGCTGATTTGTGATCTGCCTAGCCTCAGTTTCCCTGTTCTCTTTAAGAATTCATTACAAGCCATTTTTTCAATGTGATGGGCAAAGTTAAAGGCAACTTGAAAATCTTTCCCAAGTGATCTCAGGAAAAAGAAGTAAAATTGTTTTGCAGAGAAATAATGCTTAGACAGATTAAGTGACTCGCTGAAGGTCACAATTTATGGATAAACCAGATTAAAACATATTTTAGCACCTGTTTAGTTTCCTCCAGGAATTAGTCATGGTGTTTAAAGGTTGTCTTTTTACCATTAACCAGGACTCTAAGAATTAAATACCAAGAAAATATGCTAGGAACAAAAATAGTATGTACACAACATATTTGGGTTGAAACAAGAGAAGCTCTAGCCCTCAAATAAATAGGACCCCCTTGAGTGATCTTGTACCAACTGGAACTTGCCCCAGAATAGCATACTGTCATCGGTTTACTGTTAGCTTGTCTGCGTTCCCTTCAAACTCCATGCTCCAGGCGTTTAGCTTGTTCATCACACTATCCCCACCTCCTGACACAGTACATAGTACAATAAGTCATGGTGAATAAATGAAGACTACAATACGCCTAAGTGCAGTTTCCAACACAGCCTGAACCAAACTAAGAGAGGCAGAATGTCCAAACATGAGAGACTAAGTCAGAAGAAAACAAATGCACACAAACTCAGTAGGACAAGACAAGGGAAGAACTCAAGAAGACCCATGCCATTAGCATCCTCAACTGTGCTGCCTTTCTTTTATAAAGTCAGTGATGTTGCTGAGTAGAGGCAGGTAGACCCAGGCGCCACACTTGTGCTCAGATTCTACTACTGAGGCTAGTGATACCCTAAGGCTAGGAAATGCTCTCATTAAAGATCAATCAGCCGTTTAAAAAACAAAATGCTATCCCAAGCCAAAAATGTTTATAGATTTCTCATGCCAAAGCTATCAATAATTGGGCACCATATAGGAGCTTGGCTATATATGGTATATTTTATACTAAACTCTACAGCTATTAGAATAAAAGCTCCTACACTTCCTATAAATACAGTTACAGTCAAAATCATCTAGACATCTGACTGGGAAGAGGGAAGGGATTTTTTTAAAATAGCAATCAAAATCGTCTTTCATTCACACAAATTCTAAGTAATTATATTTCATGCGGAAACATCACACAATTGACTGCTTGCTATATTATGCATAACATCAATTTTATTCACATTAAGGCAGTAAAAGATGAAGACACAAATAGTTTAAGGACCATCCATTCATTTTGCTCTTCTGTCTACTCACATAGGTAAAAGGTCTTTCCCCATGTGAAAGTATTTTTCTTATAAACAATACACATAAAATCAAAAGCTGCAAATGGTTTCTACTTCATATATGTGAGTGCGCTAGACCCGAATATCCTATAACTCCTAAAAATGAAATGAAGAAGATAAAGAGGAGTGAATACACCATATGTGTTGGTCTTATGTTTTAAACACTGCATTGTCCTCAAGCCTGTTCATTCTAGGGAGATATTGCCACCTAAGTGCTAAACTTCAGTTTCATAAAAAAAAAGCCACAGGATAAAAATTGCCTTTCTTTCTGAGCAGGTGGTTTGGTTGCTACTGAAATTTCATCCCAAGGTAGCTGCTATGTTGATTTAAAATGCATGTTTTGGCCAAGTGATCCTTAACCTGGAACAATTTCCACTGTCTACCGACTGGCAGCTGATACATTCATCAATGCCAGAAAAATGCCATTTTCTTAAGAGGCACAGTTTGCCCCTTTTCAATCGCAACTTCATCTTTTGACTTTGCTGTGAGCATGATGAACTGGCAGATACACTGACTGATGGCAACGACCTGGATTTGGCAGCAGAGAGATTAAAAGGTTGCTTGCAGTCTGTGATATGGTTTTGAAGGCACATTGCCCTGAGGTTAAGTCACCCAAAACTACACTCTCCCATGGCAGTAAATTTCAGCAGCCAGGCACCAGCTGCAAAACTTGCTGGTCCTGCTTAAAGAGGTACACCTGCTCTGAATGACAGTTGTAATGCACTGGGGAAAAACATTCTAGACTTGGTATCAGAGCACCTGGGTGGGAGTTACAGCTCTGTTACAGACTACCTGTGGAACTGAGGCAAATCCTTTCAATTCCAATTCCATTTTCTTACCGGTGCAGTGAAGGTTTAAATACCTGTCTCAAAGGGATTGAGGATAGAGTGAGATGATGGATGACACTTCCAAATGGTTTAACAATATACAGACTACGTGCCTGTAATTCCATTAGTGTATACTACACAGCATGACTGTGTTACACAGCTAGACATTGTGTCGGAATATGACATTTCAAATTATATTGTAAATGTTATTATTTTACAACGTTGGTTTATACACGGTTCTCACATGACTGTCACCAAAATTGAGGCCTCATTCACACAATCCTAAATGAACATATAATATATTCACCATCCATTTGACCTGTAGATCACTAGAGTCCCCATTGCTATTGCCAGAGAATGTCAGTCATTAGGTTGAGACACTACTCAAAAGCCAAATTTCTGGCAGGGGAAACTGATTTTTATCATTCATTATCTCTGTATGTGGTTTTTATTTGTCAGATTCTCTTATTGAGTGCCAGCCACATTCTTTAATCAATATAACTTATTCACACACATACACACACACACACACACACACACACGGATGGATGGATGGATGTAGACTGCAGAAGAGTTGATACATTTGGATTGTGGTGTTGGCAAAGAATATTAAATGTACCACGGACTGCTAGAAGAACAAACATCTGCCTTGGAAGAAGTACAGTCAGAATGTTCTTTAGAAGCAAGAATGGCCAGACTTCATCTCTCACACTTTGGTCATGTTGTCAGAATGGATGAGTCCCCAGAAAAGGATATCATGCTTGGTAAAATAGAGGGTCAGTGAAAAAAGAAAAGACCCTCAATGACATGGATTGACACAGTGGCTGCAGCTATGGGCTCCAACACAGCAAGGATTGTGAGAACGGTGCAGGACCAGGCATCATTTCGTTCTGTTATCACCGCGTTGTTATGAGTTGCAACTGGCTCGATGACACCCAACAGTGTGTGTGTGTAAATCATGATCATACACCCTGAGACACAAATGACTGGGGTCCTCCCCAACAGATAATAAAAAAAAAAGAAAAAAGATTTTCCAGGGGATTGCACCACTTAAGTGATTTGCGGAATGTCTCAGTATTAGGGGGTAATCTTTGAAGTTCATTAAGAGACAAGGCACATTTTATTCATCTGTTTGAACATCTGTTTGGCTATGTTGCTCAACTTGATTTTGTGCTTTAACTCCCAGAGCTTTCCACTCTAAATCTCAGAAGATGTGTTTTTCATTTCTTAGTTTTACAAAATACTGGAAAGTATAATTAGGTCTTTATCTAAAAATAAACATTAGAGATAATAACAACTGAAATCTTTAAGTGTGAGCATTTAAAATAATTCTTTTATAGAAATGAGTTAAATATGTAAACTGTATGCAAGTAAGTGAAAGATTAATACACTTCAATTGCACATTATTCTGGCCAATTAAAACTTATCTTTCACTTAGTTACTCCTTGAATATGTATTTAAAGACTAATGATAAAGATCTTAATTCTTATTTTGCTTGCTTATAACAATCAAACCTTGACAGTAGCACACTATTTTAATTACAGCAACAAATGTAACCCTTCTGGTACATGTGTCCAGTATCAATGAAATCCGTCAGTGGTAAAGAGTATTTTACTTAATTTTACAGCCAAATATTGGAGAAGTGAATAAAAAATATGTAAATCACTGAATTGTAAAAATATGTAAATGACTGCTTTGTTAAAAACATGTGGACAGGCTTATGTTTTCTTTTGTTTTTCCCAGGAAAAAAAGGCAAATGGAACAACTTTGAAAATTAGTGTTCTGGAAATATACTAAAAAAACCCCACTTCTACTTTTTTGTTCTTTAAATACAGTCATATGTATTTACCTACGTATTTACTTTTTATGATGCCCCTTATTTCACTATTTAACAATATTGAGTCTTCCATTCAAGGTCTCTTGATTTATTTATATCATCTTTAATTTCTCTCAACAATCTTATCATTGTACAAAATCTTGTACTTCAGTTAAATTTATTTTCAGGTGTTTCATTGTTTTTTATGTTATTGTGAATGCTCCTCATAAATTTTGAATTTTGTGTGTTCATTTTTATTCAGCTCAAAATATTTTCTAATTTGCCTTGTGATTTGTTCTTTAACCTATGTGTTGTTAAAGTTTATTGTTTAATTTCCAAATAGTTGGAGGTTTTCTAAGTTTCAGAGAATATACTTTGTATAATTTCAATCTTTTAAGACTTGCTAATTTTTTTATTATAGCATATTGGAGAATATTATATCATATGGAGAATATTCCATGTGTCCTTGAAAACAATGTATATTCTGCCATCACTGGATAGTGTATTCTATAGATGTCAGTTACATCAGTTGATAGTGTTTACCTCTTCTGATGTACTTTATTTCCTCATAGGCATCCTAATCACCATCCACTGTAATGTCCTTCTAGCCAGAAAGTCTTCCTTTAGTATTTCTTATAATGCAAGGAGACAGGCCCCACCAAAAGGCAGGAAGGAGGAAAGCTGAGGATGACAAGGCAGCAGGATCCAGGTAAGGATCCTTTGAACAGCTTTGAACAGCTCAGGGAGATGAACTTGGCTGTCAGTTTGTCGTACTGTGGTGGCTTGAGTGTTGTGACTGGAGGCTGTGCCACCAGTGTTTCTAATGCAAGCAGGGTTGCACATGGTGCACAGGTTTCAATGCAGCTTAGAGACTGAGACAGAGTATGAAGAAGGAAGAGGCCATTCACTTCTAAAAGAATTGGCCAGGGGAAACCTTATAAATAACAGAGAAACACTGTCTGAAACGTTACTGGTCAACTTTATGAACAGCCTGGAAAAATTGTCCAGACAGTGCAAGAAGACGACTCCCTTATGTCAGAAGGCACTCAAAATACAACCGGGAAAGAGTTGCCTCAGCAGAGTAGAACCAACCTTAGTGATATACATAAAGTAAAGGTTTATGCCACACATTTCCTGGTGTGGCATAACTCAAAATGAGGAGAAATAGCTGCAAATATCCACTGATAATCAGAACATGGACTATATGAAGTATGAAACTAGGAAAATTGGAAGTTATGAAAAATGAAGTGGAACTCATAGAGATTGATATCCTGGGCATTACTGAGCTGAAATGAACCAGTTTTGGCCATTTTTAATTAGGCAGCCATATCCTCTACTATGCCAGGAATGACAATTTAAAAAGGAATGACATGGCATTCATCATCACAAAGAATGTTTCAAGACCTGTCCTGAAGTACAGTGCTGTCAGAGATAGGATAATATCCACATGCCTACAAGGAAGACCAGACACTACTACTATTATTCAAATTTATATACCAACCACCAAAGCCAAAGGTGAGGAAATTGAAGATTTTTATCAACTTCTGCAATCTGAAATTGACCAAACATGCACTCGAGATGTGTTAATTATCACTGGTGACTGGAATGCAAAAGTTGGAAACAAAGAAGAACCATCAGTGGCTGGAAAATTTGGCTTTGGTGATAGAAATAATGCTGGAGATAACATGATAGAATTTTGCAGGACCCACAACTTGTTCACTGCAAATACCTTTTTTCAGCAACACAAATGGTGGCTATACATGTGGACTTCACCAGATGGAGTACATAGGAATCAGGCTGACTACATCTGTGGCAAGAGGCAATGGAGATGCTCGATATCTTCAGCCAAAA
>NW_006921705.1:4782968-4786526 GCF_000298275.1 Orycteropus afer afer
AGTATTGAAGCAAGAAGTTGAAGCTTTATGGAAGGAATTGGCAAAGCCTATAAGCAGCATCACGATAAATGGAGAAAAGATTGAAGTTGTCAAAGACTTCGCATTGCTTGGTTCTACAATCGATGCCAATGGAAGCAGCAGTCAGGACATCAGATGACATATAGCACCGGGCAAGTCGGCTGTAAAGGACCTCTTTCAAGTGCTGAGGAGCCAAGATGTTTCTTCAATCCATAGCAGCTCTAAGGTGCGCCCAGTACAAACCATAGTATTTTCAATCGCCTCATATGCATGTGAGAGCTGGAGAATGAATGAGGAAGATCAAAGAAGAGTTGATGCTTTTGAGTTGTGGTGCTGGCAAAGAATGCTGAAAGTACCATATACTGCTAAAAGACCTAACAAGTCTGTCCTGGAGGAAGTGAAGCTGGAATGCTCCTTGGAAGTGAGAATGGCCAGACATTGTCTCACCTACTCTGGTCATGTTGTCAGAAGAGACCATCCCCAGGAGAAGAATGTCATGCTTGGTAAGGTGGAAGGTTGACGATAGAGGGCAAGGCCCTCAACAAGATGGACTGACAAAGTGGCTGCGGCAATGGGCTCAAGTATAGCAAAGATCATGGAGCTGGCACGGGACCGGACAGTGTTTCATTCTGCTGTGCATAGAGTTGCCATGGGTTGAAGACGACTTGATGGCACCTAACAACAGCAACACCATAATGCAAGGAACAAATTCTCTTAGTCTTTCTTTATAGGAGAATGTGTTTATTTTACTTCTATTTTTTTAAGGATAACTTTGCTGGATACAGATGTCTTGTTTGACAATTCTGTTGTTATTTTTTTTTTTCCTGTATGTTTTTCTCTATCCCATTACCTTCTGCTTTCATTGTTTCCAATAAGAAGTATTCTATTAATCATACTGTTGGTTTTTTGTATGATATATATATATATATATATATATATATATATATATATTTCACTTGCTCCAATTAAGATTTTTCTCTTTTTGTCTTTCAGCAGTTTGAACATTATGTGCCTAGGTATGGAAATCTTTGTGTTTCTTCTACCTTGAGTTTGTTAATTTTCTTGGATCTGTACATTAAAAGTTCTTTTTGTTCAAATTTGTTTAGTATAAAATTGTTTAGTTCTTGATTTTTTTTTTTCTGGCCCCTTCTCTCTCTCTTTTCTTTTGGTAACTCCCATTATGTATATGTTTGTATGTTTGATGATGTCCCAAAGTTCTCTGAGACTTTGTTTATTTTTCAACATTGTTTCTTATGTTCTTTAGAATGGTACACTGGATCATTTTCATTGATCTGTCTTCTGGTTCACTGATCATTTCTATCACAAATCTGATGTTGATCTTTAGTGAATTCTACATTTCAGTTACAATGCTTTTCTAGTACAGATTTTTCATTTGTTCTTTTGATAATTTCTAAGTTTTTACTGGTATTCTCTATTTGAAGAACTGTTTTTATAGTACCTGTCTTTAATTCTTAAACTTTTTTTTAGTTCCATGAAAATATCCATAATAGCTGATTTAAAGTTTTTGTCTTCTGAGTATCACATCTGGGCCCTTTTGTGACAGTTTCTGTTTACTGTTTTCCTGAGTATATGTCATACTTTCCTTCTTCTTTACATGTCTCATGATTTTTCTATTTTTAGGAAAACTTGGTATTTTAGGTAATATATCATAGCAACTTTGCATTGTGATACCTCTCCCTTCCATGGGTTGTTCTCTTTCTTTTTCACTGTTGTTTCTGTTGTTTTTTTTTGGTAACTTGCCTGAACTAATTCCATGGAGTCTGTCTCCCCTTGAATGTGTGGGTGCTCACATCTCTGCTCAGTTTTTTGTTTGTATTTTGTTCACTTGTTTGTTTGTTTGTTTCTAATCTTGCTTTTAATTCTGGTTTCCTAGTGATCACCACTTTATCTGAACAGCCTAGTGTTAAACCAGTGATTGATCAGATTAAACATATTAATCCAGTAAACCTTCTATCCTTTGACAAAGGCCTATATGTAGGTTAGGCAATATATTCAAAGTTCACACAATTTAAAAGTTTGCCTTAGCCTCTACTCTCCACTGGATCCTCTGTGGCTCCTCTGCATTGGCACGTGTTCTCATGTTCAGCTACATATGCAGAAAGCTAGAAGATTCTAAAGTGTCTCTGGACTGTGTATGCAGATGTGTGCATGTATGTAGCCTTCCAGGCCTACAAGAATATGTGGGAGATTCTCATGGCACACTTCAGTTGTCTCAGTCACTGTTTGCTTCCTGTTAAGCTTCTGGCTAATTTGCCATTCTGTGGCTTGTCCCCATCAGAACTATAACATCAGGCTGCTGCAATATCAACATTCCCAGTTGGTTTGACACTCAGATCTCTATTGCTTCTGAAAATGTCCAGGACATGTGTTTTCTCCAGCCTCTTCTCATCAGGTTTTCCTGGAATCAAAGTACTGGTTTTCACAGCTTGCCCTGCCCTAGTAGAATGACCATACCAATGAACCTTGGGGTTGTAAGGGCCACCCTAGGTGAAAATGTCACTGTCTCCTACTTATTTATTAGTAAATTTAAATTATTAGTAAATTTATCAAACTGTCATATGCCTTTATTCTATTTTCAGACTCCTGAAATTGCTATTTTGTCTATTTTTTTTTTTCCTCATTTTTTTGTGAGGAGAGCATTTTCTAAGCTCCCCACTCCACCATCCCAGAAATTTCTATACCTCCTTTTGATAGCATCATCAGGAATCGATTAAGCCATAAATGTTATTGTTCTTCTTTTCAAGAAACAAAACCTTTGCCAGAAAAATGAAAAAAATAAATAAATAAATAAAAACAGAGCTGGGAGTGACAGTTAAAAAAGTAAAGTCTTCTAGAATGATGTGTTTGTTAGGCTTTTTGAGACTGCCAGGACCAGAGATATACCTATGTTACTTCAGTTAGTGAGAATTTACTTCACGTTTCCAGAAAAATAAGATATAAAGGTAGTAGTTTAACAGGTGCACAACCGGGATGCACAGAACAGCAGTACTATTCAGGATGCAAAAAGTTGTAACAATCAGAAAGCAGCTCTATAACTCAACATGGATTTTATAAGTCATCCTCTCAAAGAAGTTGTTCAACACCCTCTACTTCAGCGCATATACCCTAGGTTTCTCTTTGTCTCTGCTTTGACTGTGCTTATTTGCCAGCTAATGGGGTTTTATTCATACTCATTTTACTCCATGAATTCCATTAATTCATGACTTTCACTGGTTCATGGTCCCACTACTAATTTCCTTTTTTATATCTTTCTGTTTTTCTTCTCTTGGCTGTTTGTGACACTCTCATGTTCCACATTCATTGTTCTCAAAAAAAGAAGCTGACTGAGTCCTCTAATGCAGTGTTCCTAAAAATTAAATGCGGATATTAATCACCTGGCAATCTTGACAAAATGTGGATTTTTATTCAGAAGGTCTAGGGTCACGTGAAGGAGCTCTGATGGTGTACTAGATAAGGTATTTGGCTGCTAACCAGAAAGTCAGTGGTTCAAAACCACCAGCTGCTCCATAGAAGGAAGAT
>NW_006921705.1:4787086-4788711 GCF_000298275.1 Orycteropus afer afer
CCCATGGAACAGACAGAAGTTTCCCTTATGACATTAACAAGAGAACTAAAATGAGGGGCATATAGAAGAATGTTTATGGGATTATTTTGGGCATAGAGCTATCCCACCTGTGTTCATAACCCAGCCCACTACTGAGGAGCTGCTTATGCTTGGCCCAGCATTGACCATCTCTAACCAAAGTGTAGAAAGAAGCTTGTCTTATTCAACCCATGTCCTTGGTGCCTAGCACATTGCTTGGCTACATAGTAAACCCAGGCCAGTAAGAATCTGACTCTTCTGAGCCTTTTCTTCATATATAAAACAAGATGATCCTACGGTCCTTTCCCCATTTCAGTGTTTATGATTCTATAAAGTGTAAGAGAAACAGAAAGTAATTTATTTGGTTTATATATGAAAATAATTAAGCTGAGGAGAGGGAAATAAAGCTGGAACCTAAGAATAACGTGTGACTAGTTAACATTTAAAATGGAAACATGACCTGAATATTTAAAGAAAGTTGAAAATCACCAATTGAATTCCTCTGAACAAACATATCTAATGCAAGTGTCATTTACTACTGATATATGAAAGCAAGACAGAAGTAATGTTTGCACAAATGCTAAGTATTTCCTCTAAAACCTCAAAGCCAGAAACATATACCCCATCGCTGTCCCATGTTCAGCAGGTATAAGGCTGGCATGTTTTCTTTGGAATGTAGAAAATATTTGGAGCCACGCTGAGCTTGGCAGAAGCTGAAGCTAGCCAAGACCTGGTTCTGATCATTTACAGCTGCTTCTCAGTCTGCTGTCATCCTACCAGACGCTAATGAACCCCAAGCCAGGCCTGCCTGCTGTGGCTTCCAAAAGGGGTGGAGGCAGAAACTCCATTAAATCAGCCTCCTAGTTAGTGAATGGGAATATTGTTGCTGGAGTGCTCCTAACAGCCACAACACTTAAGTCAGCCTCTCCCACAAGGTCAACTGGCTTGATCATAAGGTATCATTTATTTTATTTGGATAAATGCAAAGACGAGAGGTAGCAGAGCTGTTATTTTCTTAATGGATAATGGTAGTTATACACAAAAGAAAAAACACTGATCACAGAATTTTCTTCACAATTGTAATAATTTAATTAAGCACAATAGATAAGGTTATTAATTGTATACTTAGAATAGGTAATAGTTTGGGCTTCAGAGTAGTCCTTAAAAGATTAGAATAAAGGACAAAGTCAAATAATTTAAACACTATGAGAATATAATCATCTATTTAGTAGATGGTGTTAGAAGTTAAACATATAAAATAATCAGACCCTTTCCTAAATCCCAGGTATTAAAGCCTGCTCCCAAATGCCTGACACATAGCAGAAGGGAGAGCAAGTGTCAGATTAATTGTGGAAGGAAGAAGGGAAAGGAGGGAGGGAAGGAAGGTGGGAGAAAGGAGGAAGGAGGGCAGAATTGAAAGACAAGATAAAATGAGGAGAGGGAAGGGAAGGGAAGGAGGTAATGATGGGGACAAAGGGAAACAAAAAGTAAGAAAGAAAAAAGGAAGGGTGAAGCACATTCTGTCCTAAGACTTAAAAATATAACTAGATGTACTGCCTAAGGCATTTGACTGCTAACCAGAAGGCTGGGGGTTCAAACCCACCAGC
>NW_006921705.1:4789067-4790560 GCF_000298275.1 Orycteropus afer afer
CTAATTACCAAAACACACTAAAAAAAAAAAATCTATTATTCAACTATTAAGTACATTAACAAAATACATCTGGCAATAATGAACACCTAGATGCGAAGCCAGAGTAACACTGGCTGTGACAGTTCTGGTTATGTGTCAACATGAGTGGGCTGTATTCGTAGTGGTTTGACAATTACATAATGATGTAATTTGGCAGTTCTATAATGATGTAATTTGGCAGTTCTGTAATGATGTAATCATCCTCTATTTTGTGTTCTGATGTGGTAATTCTCTATTTTTGCATAATTTTGATTTTCACATAGCGACCTGGTCTTTGGAATCTAACATGTCAACACATGAGGAGAGGGTATACTTGGAGAATATCTGAGTCCTTTCGTTACTTATTAATAGCAAAGCATTGTATTCGGCCCATTTAAGTGTTATATCATTATGCTGACTTAAAAGCTTAGTGGAAGATGATAAATAGTGCTCATGAAACAATATATTATAAAGATACTCTATGGATCTAATGAACATTGCTTTCTGAAACAATCTTTCCCAGGGGCAATTATTGTTAAGCAACATTTCAAATAATTTAATGTATGTACCTGTTAAAATGTTAGTACCATATGTTCTCATACATTTATAAAAAGTGAAGAAAATGTTAAAAGAAATTTATTTTAATTATTCTTGGTAAAACTTTTGAAGGGTACAGTGTTTGAAAGATCTGTAATTCATAAACAAGATAGAAATTATAAAATATGTAGAAGAACATATAATATGAATACATACATATGTGTGTATATGCATATAAATATAATAACACTCTAGTATGGTGAAAGGAGAACTAAATTCAAATCTGTTTAGATGTATGTGGTCTCCAGTAAATATTTTACTTCTAAAATATCCTTCAGACTCTCCAATAGTAAAACAAAGAGCAGAGACTTCATTTCATCTTAAGGTTTTTCCTCCAATATACCATAGTCTTAAAATATCTTCGTTTGATATTTCAATTGATGTAGCATAATGGTATCAAATCCAAAAAAGCCTTTGTAATATTTTTGGAAAGCACAGGCTTGGGACAAATGCAACATGGAAATATTGAAGATGACACAGCTCCAAATGTAGCAAGCATAATATGATAGTATAATTTAATATGATGACCATAGTTCAATTTATGCCCTATTTTTACCCTGAGTGAAACTACTGTTGATTTATTTCTAGAATCTGCTTTTGCCCAACATATTGTAAATCAAAAATTATTACAGGATATTAAATATTCCAATGACCTCTGTGAACTGTGTCCTAAAATATTCTCTTTAGCCTTCCAGAGAAATCCTCAGAAGAGTTTGAATATTGGGAAAGGAGAAGGGAAACTTCGGACTACTTGGGGGTCACATGTTGATTTGGGTAAGAGGAGGGATGATATAAAAGAGTCTGTGACCAGGATGATAACACTGGGGAGAGGAAGGACACTGAAATGTGCGCATAAGATATAGACAACAGAAGCAAAT
>NW_006921705.1:4791215-4792876 GCF_000298275.1 Orycteropus afer afer
CCTTCCAAGGAGTGGCTGATGGGTTTGAACTGTCAACCTTCTGGTTAGCAGTCAAGTGCCTTAGGCACTATGCTACCAGAGCTCCCATCCTGGATAGAGTGGGAAAGAAAATGTGGAACAAAATTCAAAAACATAAAATGATCAGAATTACTGGTTGGAACCCCTCAGACTATGGCCCCAGGTTATCCTTTGGGCCTAGAAATGGACTCACTTCCATAGATTGTCTCTCAGCCCAACAGTAGAAAAGCCTACATGCAGAACACTTACCCAGGCTGATGCATTCACCTACTCTAGGGTGATGCATCCCTTGGATCAATCAGCTGTGAGACACTAGAGGGACAGCATTCACATGGAGGGAAAGCTGCCAGACAGGAATGCATCCTTAAGAAGCGCACGGGGAGGGGGAAGTCACAGGAAGGGGAGGAGAAGGGAGTATTTTATGGTTGAGGATGGTAATGGGGTGTGGAATCAAATGTGCATGAACTGTTGAATGTAAATCCAATTTGTCTTGTAAATTTGCACCCAAAGGAAAATAAGCAAAAACAAAAACAAAAACAAAAAAACCTTCATTGCCATCTAGTCAATTCCAATTCATAGAGACTCCCATTGGGTTTCCAAGATGGTAAATCTTCATAGAAGTAGATTGCCCTAGCTTCCTTCCACGGAGTGGCTGGTGGGTTTGAACCATCAACCTTCTCGTTAGCAGTCAAATGCCTTAGGCACTGCACCACCAGAGGTCCTTAGAGATGATATAATTACTACAGCTCTGGCTTAAGAATCAGACATGCCACATGCCCAGAAGGGGTTCTATGCTGAAGTTACAGTGACTTTGGAGAATCTATTTCTCATGTGGAGGGAAGCAAGATGCCATGTATTTAACGAGCAAAAGAAATACAATTATGATTGAATAAGAACAAATAATTATTCTTTCTTCACTGTGATTCTTGATTTATTCCCTCTTCAAGGCAATAGTGTTCAGCTTCGATACATTGGTGTTTTTGGAGTTATTATCTAAAACATATTTATAGAAAAAAATAAATGTTGCCATAGAGATGAATCATGTGGACACTTTGTAAAATATCCTCCATTACCAATGATTGTCCATAAAACTAGAAGCAAGATAATTCCTTCAAATAAATTATAGCCTAACCCAGAGTTTTGAGCAAAGCCAAAGGCAATCATGACATTATGATGCATCCACTAGATGGCAGCAGCAGGCATGCATGTGGCCCTCTGAAAGGCCAGGTCACCAGGGGTTTTAAAAACAACCTGAAGAAAAGGGCAGGGAATTTCAGCAGTAGAGTCTCAGGCAAACGCCAGGAAACTGACAAGATCTGAGATGGAAAAGGGCAGAAAGCAGAGACCAGAAACAGGAAACAATCACTGAAATATGTGCCACTGGGGCTGCGTAAGTTGGAGGTGACAGGGTGTGGAAAGTTCTCCAATGCGGCCAAATATATGCTGCCTCTCTTAGGCAGAGTGGTCTGGGGGCTGGGGCTTGCTTAGAAGAACTTAGCTGGAATACAGGGAGCAGAGTGCATGAGGAAGACATCTGCTCCACAGAACGTATCAATATTGACACTGGCATGGCCTTTCTCCCCTTCTTTCCCACCCATCATGCTGCATGTCTAGTATTCATCCCAGCTAAGGCATCTCACAGA
>NW_006921705.1:4793016-4812734 GCF_000298275.1 Orycteropus afer afer
ACATCTGGATGGAATGAAACCGCTAATATTTTGGCTAGTAGGCAAGCTCATTAACTCTTTGCACTACCCACGGATTCCTTCCTAACTAGGAAGACCATATGATCTCCCAAACAAACCACAACACTTTGCTAGTGAACTAATATTATTATTACTCCTGCAAGGACATCATGAACAACCTGGGCTGGTTAAGAAATGGAAACGTGTGGTCACGCCGCTCCTTCATGAAAACTGTTCAAATCCTCAGAGCCCTGGTAAGAACATAAATTGAACTTATATGTTTAATTTCCTCTCCTTCACTCAAAAGTGCTTGGCACAGAAAAAAACAACACTTACAAAGAGTTTGTTGAATGAATGAGTAATGGTGATTGATGCTGTTGTACTGTCTTCAAACAGCCTCAAAACACATCTGATCCAATCAATGAATGATACGACATTATAGACGAGGAAAACAGATTCAGAGAGGTGAAGTGACTTCTTCAATATCAACATACCAATAAGTAGTAGTAGGACAAAACTGGAATTCAGGTCCTGACTTCCATATAGTTTTTCCAGACAGTATTTTAAGAAGGATCCCAAAATGAGGGGCTAACACAATTCAAACTAACAATACAACACACTTGCCATGGGTGAGAGTTAAGGACTTAAAGAAGGAAAAGGGAAAACAGCATGTCAAAGTACCAAACAAGAAATAGACATGATAGTGGGAAAGGGGTGTCAGAGCTGTGATGACCTAGAGAGCAGATTATGGCCACATGGAACCAGAGTCCCGATGCTGCTCTTTAAAAGAAGACATAGAACTATGTTTTGCATGCAATCATCTCCATTTGTTTAAGTGTAAGAAAAAATTTAAAACCTTGTATAATCCAAATAAATAAGTCTGTGATTCCTATTTGACTTAAAGGCGTCAGTGGTTCTCAGCCCCGGTTGTAATTCGGACACAACTTGGGAGTGGGTGGTAAAATAAGGGCTTTAATGATGAAAACAAACATTTAAAGCATTGCTCACTCAATTCTGACTCCTGGTGACCCAAGTGTCAGAGCAGAACTGCACACCATAGGGTTTTCAACGGCTGATTTTTCAGAAGTAGAGTATCAGGCCTTTCTGCCAAGGCACCTCTGAGTGGCCTCAAACGCCCATGTTTTCAGTCAGCAACCTAGCATGTTCCTGGCTTTCACCACCGAGGGGTGCTGGGATGCCCTCCGAACTGGCCTGGGGAGTGAACTGGTCAACAGGATTATTGAACGCTCCCCCAGATGATCTTCTGCAAAGCCAAGGTTTAGCATGACAATTTCAAGTAGTCATTAGCATCATGGGAAGTATACTGGGTCCTACCCCAAACCACTGAAAGAAAAATAAAAATAAAAATAAACACTTCATTTTAATCAGACTCCCAAGTGATTCCTCTGAGAAATTCCAATCAGGAGGAAGGGTTCAATTTCAGGCAGTGCTGATATTCACTTGGCAAATAGCACAAGCCAATGCTAGATTTAAAAATTGCTGCTCCACTGCTCATCCTGCCCACCCTCAGCCCCACCAGTCCAGAAGGGCAAAAAAGCCTGTAAGCTTTCTTTTATCCAGCAGCACTTTTGTGTTGTAAGAGTTTTGCTCTTGCATTTGGACATGAAGAAGAAATAAGCTCAACTCAGAAGATGATGTATCTAAACATTAGTTCTTTTCTTTAATAGTAGACCCTTGATTATGCTGGTACAGTAAGCAAGTTTTGCCCCTGGGGACTCCACATGAAGATGGCTGACAAAAAAAAACAAAAATAATATTATTATCAGCTTTCTGAACAAGAACTCCATTAATCTTAAATCTAACCTTCAGCTTCTTCTATTCCACATAGCTGATTTTATCTTACCTGTCAGTTGTCTCTGGCATAAACGTCACTGCTCTGTCCCTTATTTCAGTTGTGTTCTAGGAGAGTGGGGGATGTGGGCTGCACTGGGTGGCACTGTCCGAGAGGTAACACCAAAAATTTCTGTGCAGTGTTTTCAGCAGAAATTTATTATTTTTTAAATAAAAATATCCCTGTAGTTGTTGTAGGAGCTCTGGTGGCATAGTCCCTAAGGCATATGACTATTAACTAGAAGGCTAGTAGTTCAAACCTACCAGCTACTCCTTGGAAGGAAGATTGGGCAATCTACTTCCATAGTGATACTGCCACGGAAATCCAAGGTGGGGTTGCAATGAGTTGGATCTGACTCCACAGCAGTGAGTTTGGTTTTTGGTTTGTACTTTTCGTACAACAAACAACAACATTTTTCATAAACCCAGCTTACATCTACCAATATACCTACAAGGCTTAAACTATACACTGATTTACTTTGTTGAACCTTCTAATGCACCCTAGTCAGAGCTGTCATTGTTACCCAATGAAAATGATTCTTTAAATCATGTGGTTTTGTCTGCTCATGCTACAAGTACATGCTGTTGTTTTCATTTTTGCTGGGATAATAATAGTTGCTGGATTTGTCAAAGTTTCTGATGTTTTAGCTACGATATTGTAGTAATTTGCATTTGTGAATCTATATCAATAACTTTTTAAGGAATGAAATAGTAATTAAAGTAAAAGAAGTAGAAATATCAGAAAAGGCTTCTGCTCAGTTACTAACAGGTGGCGTAGTGCCTATGGCATTTGACTGCTAACCAGAAGGCTGGAGGCAGTTCAATCCCACCAGCCACTCCACGGAAGGAAGACAGGGCAATCCATTTCCGTAGTGATACTACCTCGGAAACCCAAGGAGGAATTGCTGAGTCAGATCCATCTCAACGGCCATGAGTTTGGTTTTGGTAATATAATTCAATGTAGAAAGATTTTACAAAACAATTTTGTTATTAGTATTTATATAATGTAAGAAATATTACACTTAAGCAATTTATAACTATATTAATCACATAGGAGCTCTGGTGGTTCAGTGTCTAAGGCATTTGACTACTAACCAGAAGGTTAGTGGTTCAAACCCACCAGCTGCTCCACAGAAGAAAGACCAGGCAATCTACTTCCATAAAGTTTTAGTGCCTTGGAAACCCAAAAGGGGGTGGCTATGAGTCAGAAAAGACTTGATGGCAATGAGTTTGGTTTTTGGGTTTGGTTATTAATCACATATTATTTTCCAATTAGAATTTATAACAAACATTACTAAGGTATGTTCTGGTATGGGAGGAGGTCCATGGTGGGGAGGTGACACCCTGAGTTACCACAATGGGTGACACTAACCCTAGTGATTGATGGCTTTATATGACACAGTCTGTAAGTTTTAAAAATTTCTCCACTGCACAACAGAGAGAACTCAGTGTTCCTTTGTCATCTGAAAGTCCCACCTTCATTAAAAGCTGTTAGAACTCACTGGTTTCCTTTAGGGAAACCTCATCTCCATTTATCCATTCCTCCTGAGAAAAAATTGATTAGTCCTAATCCTGTGCAGGAAGTCAGTCAATAAATCCTGAAATATAATAATAATGACCAGAAAGCTTCATGTTCTTCCTTATCAGTGGAGGTTGCCATGGTTACCACTAAAATCTTGTTTTGTTTCACTGGTCCTTCAATTCTTTTACATAAGATTCCTCACGGTTTACAGCTCCCCTTCTCCCACTGCCTTTAGTTCTTTGGGGATCAGTGACTGTCACACTTAACATATTTGTATTATATACCTATGACTATTTGTATTTAAAATAATGTCCATTATTTCTCATGAAACTCTAAGGATGAAATTATATAACAAAGAGTTCAAAGGATAGAAATGAGAAAATACTGTGACAAAAATCACAGCACTCTAATTTTCCAATTGGATCAAATTGCAAAAGTATGTGTTTAACTAGAATTTTTATAAGCAAGCTACTACGGTATTCTCATAGAACGAAAATGCTTCTCTCTTTTTTTTTTTAATCAGAAATACTTACATAAGTCATATTTGAATACTAAGAAAATATTACTTTTACCCACAAAACAATGCAAAGCAACTTCTGCTATGTGTATAGTGTCTGTGTGATCACAAACAATAACGATTCCCATAATGTATGTTTCATTACTGTCCTTTGGATTGTGACTCTGGTATGAGCAATGCTTGACTCTGTACTTCTTTCAGCCCCTAGATGACTCAATGGCGTTTCCTAAAATAATCCCCACATAAGTACTATGATCACCAGGTTCAATAGCCCTCCACTCGTTTTCTATGAGACTTCAGCCCAGCTACATATTTTAGCTACATATCCATGTGTTTAAACATTTCTTGCTGTTTTCCATAATCTCATTCAGCACATTGCAATGGCTACTGTGATTTTCCCATTCATTCCTTGGATTAAAGGAATACAGAGGTTTGGTTGACTAGCTTGAGGCTTACTGTTGTTGACTGTTTTGTAACTTAACATTTAACAGATGATAGACCTTCCAAGAAGTAGATATGGCATCTGAAGTTAAGTCCATGTGTTGCAGGCAACTAATGGTGGTTACTTTTTGTGAGCTCTACAAAGAATGATTTTAGCTATGGGGCATTAATGAATGTCCTCTTCTCTTTCTGTAGGTTCATTTATATGAAAATGCAGGTACTTAAACATTTTGATTTGCAAAAGATGACATCAGTATATGCTTTTGCTGAATGACTGGAGGAGACAAGGGAAGGAAAATGTCTCCTATGAAATACTGGCATATCTGTATCTTCTGAGTTCTGCAATTCTATATAAAGTTGCAGACTCTCAAAGCCTAAGTAACAAAAAAGAAAAAAAAAAAAAAGAGGATCTACCAAATTCTTTCTGAGGTACACTAAATTACTCACAGGTTCAGAGGCAGGTGGATTAATCATGAAGGAATTAATTGTACTCCCCCTGCTGTTCCATCTCATAGGGTGTTGCTAGAAGGACAACACAAAGGGATCAAAAACATGATCATTTATGCAAGAACCTGCAAAAGGCAGGCAGGAGAAACTTTAACTCAATTTGCTTTCCTTTGGGGGAAAGAGGCTAATATAAAACATGTTTGCATTTCAACATGTTTTTCTCACACATCTTTGCTCTGTTCCTAATCCAAGAATAGGTGTCAATTGCTTTGAAAGGAAGATATAAAATCAATGGTTAATATTTCCCAAGTCTCTTCCTATCGAGAGAAACGTACAAGAGAGTTGTGACTCTGGGGCCATGTGCTAGGCTCCACTAGCAAATCTCTTTTTTCGTGACCTTCTTAAGAACACTAAGCACAAGTATAACTTGATAAGATATAAAGAGATGCCACTTTGAGATAAGCACACACTGGAAATGGCATAAGGAAAAATGAGGAAACAATGAGAGAGATATGAGGCATGTCCATCCTATTAACTCATATTTGATAACAATATATAGAAGATCCAGTTTTATCATGTATTAAAATTCTACACTTTGCTGCCTCCTTGCAATTCTCTGATACACTCTACCATTTTGTGATCTTAACAACAGCAGTGATGGATTTGACATCTAAATAACATTAACTAATTCTGTCTTATACTTTCTCCACAATAGAGTATCATGCATCACATCTAACCGGCTGCATGTGCCTCACCATATTATTAAATCCTCTATGATTTGTACTCCTCATCTGTAAAACAAAGGATTTGGATGACTTAAATGACCTCAATGTCTCTTCCCGTTAAAATATGGCAGCAATATTAGATTCAGGTGAGGAGATGATGAGTGGAAGCATTTGTAATCAACTATATGCTCGTGAAAGTAACAAGATAGCATACTTTGTAGAGCTTTTCCTAAATGCAGAATAAGACCACTGGAAGTGTGTGAGATGATTTTAAATGGTAATAAATAAATGTTAGTAATTATGTAATTCTTTTTAAAATTTCTGTTATGTCAATTGGAATTGGTTTTCTGCGATAGAAATAAACAGAAATAAATTTATTTAAACAAATTAGGGTTAAAAGTGAGTTTATGTTAAGAAAACTATGAGTGACTAATGGCACATTAGTTAAGAATGTGGTGGCAATGACTGAGCTCTGGGAAACACTGCAGGGCTGATTCTCAGTGAGAAAATCTGGGTCAAGTTTACTAGTTCCTTCCAAATGGCATTACTCTGATGAGAAAAAAAGAAAAGTAAATAAATAAATCTGTCCTTTTAGAATTTGCTAATGATATGTCTTTAGGAGAAACTCTGGTGGCATAGTGCCTAAGGCATTTGACTGCTAACCAGAGAGCTGGCACTTCAAACCCACCAGCCACTCCTTGGAAGGAAAGTTGGGCAATCTACCTCTGTAGTGATACCACCTCAGAAACCCAAGGAGGGGTTGCTATGAGTCGGATCCTACTCCATGGCAGTGGTTGTGTTCAGTTGTATGTCTTTAGGAGGCTCTGGGTGGTGCAAATGGCTATGCACTCAGCTAATAGCCAAAAGGCTGATAGTTTGAACCCACCCTCTGAGGCTCCTTAGAAGACAGCCCTAATGATCAGCTTTTGAAAGATCACAGCTTTGAAAACTCTATAGAGCAGTTCTACTGTGCACACATGGAGTCGCTTGAGTCTAAATCAACTTGATGGCAACTAAGATCAACACTGTTTTATGCAGACATCTTCATTGGAAGCCTGAATTCTGAGAGTCAGATTCTTTCTCAAAGCTGTTCTTTGAATTCTGAGATGTTCTGACCTACTTCAAAGCTAAGGCCAAAACATTGCTAAGGACAGAGACCTGCGGGTCACAGCTAAAAGGGCAGCAAATTGGCATAACCCTCGTTAGCCCAGGAAACAATATCCATCATTCCTGTCTCCTCATATCCACCCCATCACAGATTCTCTTGTGCTCATATCTGCCTGACACTGCACTAAGCCTTCTTTCTACAAGCATCATCTCATGTTGCCTTGTAATAATACTGTAAAGTAGATATTTTATCCCATTGTATACAGAAAGATTAAGTATTGTGCCCCAGGTCACATACTTTGAAACTGGTTGAGACAGGGTTCAAGCCAAGATCTCTCTAAACAAAAATCATGACAGTAATTTGGATCTTTTATAAAGGGTGATTCTGAGAGCAATATAATTATTTCAGATCAAGATTTCAGAAGTTTTGACTATATTTGTAATTGTTCAAGGCAGCATAGTGTCTAAGGCATTTGACTGCTAACCAGAAGGCTGGCGGTTCATACCCACCAGCCACTCCTCAGAAGGAAGGTTGGGCACTCTATTTCCATACTGATACTGCCTCGGAAACACAAGGAGGGATCAGATTCGACTCGATGGCAGTGAGTTTGGTTTTGGTTGGATGCCCCATTCTAAGAAGCAGACTGATTAAAGCATTCGGCTACAAACCAAAAGGCTGGTGGTTTGAACTCACTTGTCACTCTGTAGGAAAAAGATGAGGCAGGGTTTTTTTTTTTTTTTTTTCCCCTTCTGTAAAGATTTACAGCCTTGGAAACCCTATGGGGCAGTTCTATCCTGTCCTATAGGGTCACTATGAGTCTGAATCAAATTGATGGCAGTGGGTTTGGTTTGGTTTATGTCCCATTACAAAATAGGTGACCAAATACAGCTATTACCGAAAAAAAAAAAAGAGGGAATGTTTTAAATGATTGTGTTTTCATCTTCATTTTCACTGTGATAATACTTTATATGTTTTAATTCAAGAGATTTCACTATAAAATACCTAATTAGGAAGTAATTTTTTTTCCCTACCATCCTTTCATTCTTTAGCTATTAAATACAGCTAAATTCAAAACATGGAGAGAGCTTACTCACACACACAGAGCTTTTTATTAAAAAAAATATTTAAGGTTTAGTTTGCCTTATACATAATGCAATCATTTCATGATCTCATTTTATAGCAATACTTTAAATAATCATTCTTTATAAACTTCACGGTAGCACAACCTTCATGGATGCATGTGTGTGCACTCACACACCACTGTAGCTCTGGCATGCTAGTGTAGGCCACCAATAATCTAATTTCCCCCAAACCCCAAAGGACTTCTGAGTAAAATGTTAAAACGGACACAGGGCCAGAACCACAAAGTCCTAAAACAAAGAAATTGGGACTAATGAATAAAAAGAAGAGGGCAACATCTCTTGGCCTAATTTTGTTTTGGTAATTTGCATTGGGAGAGATCTTTTCTGTACCCTGGGCTGGTGCCACTCATATCTCTTCTGATGTAATCTCCTAGGGCCCTGTTTTAAAACTTTCAAGAACAGTGGGTGCTAAGATAAATTAGGAAAAAGGCTGCCCTTCTGTTAGCCTGGGAAACATGATAAAATAAGAATTTGAAGTCCTGACAGTAGAGAGCCCTCGCTCTCCACTGTCAGATTACTTTCTAATCAGGGTATATTAGTACTTAGGAGAAGAATGAGGTCAGTTTAATTGAGAACAAGTGAGCAGTGAGGTATATGTGATGCTGTCATAGTTTCTCAGCAGAAAGAAAAGCAGCAGCGAAGGCATCAATTAAAGCCACCAGGTACCATATTGGTGAGTGGCACAAATAAAAACAGAAACTGAGCCAACGACTCATTTCTTTAAACTTCCTTTAACTAGTCTATAAAACTGTTGTTGTTGTTATGTGCTGTCCAGTCAGACCTGACTCATAGAGACCACTCCTTGGGTTTCTGAGGCTGTAACGCTACGGAAGTACATTGCCCAACCCTCCTTCGCTAGCCTTCTGGTTAGCAGTCAAGTGCCTTAAGTACTAGGCTACCAGAGTCTGGTGGTGCAGTGCCTAAGGCATTTGACTGCTAACCAGAGGCTGGCGGTTCAAACTCACCAGCCACTCCTCGGAAGGACGGCTGGGCAATCTGCTTTTGTAGTGATACCACCTCGGTAACCCAAGGAGGGGTCGCTATGAGCCGGATTCTACTCCACACCTGTACTTCTTAATAAGGAGGCTGTAGGGATTAAGTTTCATTAAAAAAATAACATAACAAATGCAAATTCTTAGAACTGATCCCACACATATTAAGTATTCAGAGCTCTGGTAGCGTAGTGCCGAAGGCACTTGACTGTTAACCAGAAGGCTGGCGGTTCAAACCCACCAGCCGCTCCTGGGAAGGAAGATGGGGAGATCTACTTCCGTAATGATACTGCCTTGGAAACAGAAGGAGGGGTCACTGAGTCAGGTCCGACTCGACAGCACATAACAACAACAACAACAGATGCTGACTATTGAGAGGTAGTACAGCATACAAGGACACAGGCTCTGGAGTCAGACTACCTGCACTATTTGTTATTCTGGCTGTGTGTCCTTGGGCAATTTGGCTAACCTTTCTGTGCCTCATCTGTAAAATGAGAACAGTTGTAATGTTATCTTACATGGTTGTTGTAAGAATTTCATTAATATACATGAATCTCTTCAAGTAATATCTATTATATAGGGAATAGCCAAAGAGTATTAGCTAAATTGATCCCTATAATTCAGAATGCTAATTAAATCCTTATATTATTTGAATACTTAGACTAATTTCACATTGAAAATTCTGTACCAAGCAATTAAACATTTTAGATATTTAAAGATCAAAAAAAAAAATTATTGAAAAGAATTATATAGGGTGAATGCCGAACCAGAATATTGTTTAAAAAACATATCCTGAAAGGAGGTTGTAAATGTCAAGAATAAAATCATCCAGTTTGATGTATTTTACAGTAAATCTTTAAAATGTACATTTTGTTATTAACAAAAAGTGTTAACAGACATTAAAGGGTCAGGAAGCTGATTTTTGTAATCACATAATTTATGTGTTTGGCATATTATTATCATGAGCTGCTAAACAGACTTAGAGAAAATTACACTATTCATTCCAACAGTCCCAGAAATAGCCTGTAAGTCAGAGCATTTTATTTTCATAGCTCAATATACACCTCCTTGAAAGCATAACTTATGTCTTAGGTGACAAAAAAGTTATGCCTGAATTATTAACTGTACTATTCCACAGTACAGAAGAGTGAAAAACAAAGACCACCTGGTCAAGATGACAGATCCAGCTAGAGTTGTTTGCCTCTCTTCAGAATTACTCCTTGTAACACCCTCCTTGTCATCAACTCTCACCTACCCATCATTCTTACTTTCATCACTTTTTCTCAACATTTTCAATGTTCCCACTGTTGTTGCAAAAGAAAAACAGAAAGATAAATATGAGACCAAGGAGAGAGCTGTCAGTGTTAGGACATCTTGCTGTAGCGGCTAGCCTCTAGGAAGGTGTATTTTGCACACTTTAGCTTAGCTCTTCACAAAGCCTTGAAAGATGGGTACTGTATTCTGTTTTTCACAAAGGTCAAGTAATTTGTTCAAAGTCACACAGGGAAGATTCAAACACAAGTCTGTGTAACACCCATGTTCTTGTTACACATTTGTACCATACTCTATCTGTGGAAAGTCCATTTGTGGAGGGTCTTGAGGCTTCTGGTTATCAAACTAACAAAAGAAATAAAAACTTGCAGAGAAAGAATAATAAAAAAGTATACACCAGAAGTTGACACAGGGTATCTTTAGAGTGTAGAACAGCGTGCATATTTTCTTTATTCCTATTTCCCAAATTTTCTATATTGAACAACAAAACTTCACAATCAATATACTTTAAAAAAAAAAATTAAGAGTTGTTTCATAGTAAATAATATTATTACTCTTCTCATTTCTGTTGGTGTTTGTTTGGGGAACTGAAAGATTTAAAACAAAGAAACAAACATAAAACAACCAAATAAACAAAACAAAATAACAATTGCAGCAAAAGAAACTTCGAGATCCAAAGAAATGCACCATTTACTATGAAATGGCAAGCAATGAATTTATATCACTTTGGGTTGGGAATGATTCCTCAAGCCATGCCATTCAGCCAACCATCAAGGTTTGCCTTGATCTGAATCAGAAATAGTTTCCAAAACCATCATTTTCCAAGTTCTCTAAAGAAGCCACTATTTAGTAATGGTGCCATCACACATCCTTATGGGTATGCTTCTTACCATCTTTCTGTGTCACCTTTTCTCCTTGATTATCTTCCTTTCTTCCCATCTACACTCAACAAAGGACCCTATTCAAACTGATAGGCCTGCTATAGGCCTATCTGATTCCAGGGCAACTGGACACTAATGACATTCTTCCTCTCTCTCTTCCTTGGTCAATCCTGAGAATGAAACTGGATGCAAACTCTTTTCCATCACCCTACTGCATTTCCACGTAAGTTAAACGTCTTCCCTAAGGCTTAGGATTATTAGTTAGCTGGTCTTCAGTACAATGTTTCTTAAAATATTAATAGTTTTAAGTCTTGTTCTTTTTCCCTGGGGCTCTATTGATATTTTTTTCTAAAGAATTCTCTCTCCTTTTTCCTCATCTCTCTTTATCCTATTTATTTAACCTGGTTTCTTGGATAATAAACATTTCATAGTAAGTTTAACCTGATAGAACCTATGTATGGGGATATTTCATTGCTTGATGAAAAATAGTATTGTCCATTGCACTAATATCAGATGATAACACACTCTTTTTGTCATATATGGGGCAATAAAATAATTATAAATCAAAGCTAAATGTTTTATTTCATGTTCTTTTTTTTAAATTTTTACTTCAATGATGCTGTTATTTTTCCCCCAAGAAACAATGTTTTCTTAAGTAACAATGCACTAATTAGTTTAAATCCATGCCCTTCATTTAGGAGCATAACTATCCTCTGAACAGCTTTCTGTCCTCTTGCCAGTTGCCACTAAATACAGCCATAAAATATTCAAAAGCAGCATATGGGTGAAGGGCTTTGTTCTATTATGGCTGATGGGAAAATATAAGTAACTCTACTGCGAGCTAGAAGGAAGAATTGACCGAAGAAGGATCAAAGTTATAACTTTAAATGGAACTGCTAAATGTTATCTCAATTAGCCAGTATCATCAACTACAGACATGAATGGTGCTGGAGTCTTAGAAGAAACTCTCCATCTCTCCATCTCTCATTAGTCCCACAAAACACACACACACTGCAAAGTCTGCAGACAGAAACATGACTTTAATATTCAGTAATTGTTCATGGCACAAACAGTTAAATGCTGGGCTACTAACTAAAAAGTTGGCATTAGAACCCACTCCTAGGTTCCTGGCAAGAAAGGTCTAGCTGTGGAGGCCACAGTCATGGAAGAAATTTCTGATGGAGCAAAGTTCTGATATGAAACACATGGGGCCTCCATGAGTAGGCATGAACTCTGTGGCAATCGGAACTGAAAATGCTTCCGAAAGCCATGTCCTTATTTATCTAAACACATAAAGTTCCTTCTTTATCATTACCATTAAGAATTGATTAACCAAAAACCAAAATCAAACTCACTGCCATTGAGTTGAGTAGATTAGACTCTTTTAAACATAATTATTCAGCATTCAAAATTAACTTGTAAAATTACTACACTGTACTCCTAAGAGCTGACAATCACTAAGAAAATCTGTGCACATGTTATTTAACAAGACAGTTTTAAAAATAAACATGTAGTGGCTAACCAATATTTGTAATAAATTTTTTTTTATTTTTGTTTTTTAAAATTCAAATAGGATTATCATACCTGTTTTACAGGCTGCAATGAAAATTAAATGAAATCACCCATCTGAACATGTCCAGTCCATTTATATGCTGGTACAGTTTCATTCCATACATATTAGCTAAATATGAATCTATTGTTGCACATGGTGAAATGAACCACTGCTACAGAAATATATGAAAAAAGGGTCTCAGATTAAAAACAGAAATAAAATTGCATAATGCTTAATTTTTGTCAAGAAGCCTAATAGTTAACACAAGTTCTTTTCAAAGCATCTTCTTTCTTCATCTAGATAATTAGAAAATTCTGGGTTCTCAGGACAAACCAATTGTTTTTTGTTTTGCCTTGTTTTGCATTTTTCCCCTAAATGGGTTCAGTCAGGAGCAGACTGCCACGTTAAACCATCTAGAGCAGGTTAAGGCTCATCAATCCCTCTCTGGCATAACCCGTGTCTGAGTATCATCTGCTAGAAAATGACTTAGTATGGCAATGAAGACAACCATATGCTTTGGAAAAGAAAATAGTTTGAAATCTTGGTGGATCAACACATTTTCCCCTGCACCGCAGGCAGGGTTTATACATCCTCAAGAAAGAGAGAAAGAATGATCTATAAGCTCTTGATGAGCGAAGAGACCAACAGCTGTTGCCAACAAATAGATTTCATTGGTTGAGTTCAGTAGCAGCAGGCAGGGTGGCTAGAGTTGCTGTGTGCTGCTGCGGCGACCCACTAGGGTGGTTAATATCATTAAAACAATTGAAGAGGGCCTAACAGGAGAAGCTGAGAGCTAGGCTCGCTGCAGAGTGAAGAGGGCAGAGAAGCGGCATTCTGATCAACGGGGCACTCCACGGGCCTTAAACAGAGAAAGGAACAAACAGCAGGGTGGAATGGAAAACACTGCTTGCTACCCTGTCTTTCCAATAACTCTGTGGCCACACGAGAAAATTATTTGGTATTTCCAGGCCCCGTTGTGCAGCGTCCTTGCTAGTACACTGAGCTCACTGTGGAACTTGCCATATCTCCATACCTCTCATGCAGACACTATATGAGATGAAACCCAAATGGTTTCTCCATCTTTTCTCTGGGTGTGAGAACCCAGAAGGAGCCTCAACATCCTTCAGGGATACCTTTTATGGGAGTAAGATTGCCTAATGTCAAAACACACCACCACAGAAGCAGGATGAGACATGACTGCAGGAAACTGCCGTCTATGAAAGCCAAATATTTAGATCCTAGAAAATGTTGCCAGAGGCTTAATTTCCTAAATATATGTGCCAGATGTACATGTCTAGGGATCAAATTTCCAATACGGTTTTGATCCAATTCTTAAGCCTGCATGGTTTACAAATTTCAAATACCCCGTGTATTAGAGAGAAGAATCTAAGCACATATTGTGGTGATCCTTTTATAGATGAAGTTTAGTAGCGGCTGTCGCTGGATGTAGTTGACTAGGGATCTTTGCTTGGGGTTGTTTGAAAATGGAGGCTTGAAGACCACTTTCAAATAAGTAACTCATCTAAGGGCAAAGAACAGACATCTTCATATACCTACACTTCAATCTTCTCCAGGATCTAAAGTACAAGTCTCCAAAAATTTGACACAATGGTTAAGAATGATGGATGAATGGCACAAAAATAAACATTTTCCAAATGTTTTCTAGATAATGAAGTCAAGTTCATATACAGAATGTTACAATTTCCCAAAACATCTCTAAGGTTTATTAACTATTTTTCACCTCTCCGGAAGGTTTCATAATCGAAGTGTTTCCTATCATTATTAGAAGTCAGTGAGTGCTTTGTAATTTTCTTTCCTTAATCAATTTTCAAAAAAGAGAAGGATAAGAAACTCTTGTGCATGCTGTTTCTACAACACAAAGGAAAGCCCCCTGCTCTTCATTTATTTCCTCAAATACCATTTAAGTCATACAGATCTAGAGGTAAGAGGACAAAGACACAGGAAAGGTGCCTATTCTCCAAGGCTAAAAATGCGAATTTGGGATCAACACGGCCTACATCCTCCATTCTTTTTTATTTTAATTTTATTGTGATTTGGGTGAAGTTTACAGAGCAAATTCATTTTCCATACACAGCTCACATATACTTTGTATCATGACACTGACTGCAATTTCCCACAATGCAACAGCTCTCTTTCCACTTCCTCCACAGTTACCTCTTCCTTGTGTCCTTCCCTCCATGCACTCCTGCCCCCTTCTGAACTGTGCATACACAGCCCTTCTATTCTCCCATAATTGATTACTCCAAGGGGTGCATCTACCTAATGTAAATGTTCAGCTCATATGCCTGTCTTTTGTTTGGCTGGCAGCCACAGGAGTGGGCTCAATTCCAGACCTGAAGGGCAGCTAGGGGCCATAGTCTCAGTGGTTCCATCAGGCTCTATCAGACCAGTAAACCTGGTCCTTTTTTTTTTTCAAAATAATTTTTAATTTTGTTCCACATTGTTCTCCCACTCTATTTAGGATCTCCTACAGAGGTCTCCCTCTGAGTGGTTGACAGTGGTAGCCAGGTACCATCTAGTTTATCTGGTCTCATAGTCAGATAGGGTAAGGATCACATGGTGTACCAGTCCATTGGACTAATTGCTTCCATGTGTCTTTGGTTTTCTTCATTCTTCTTTGCTCTGGATGAGGAGGGGAATATCACACCTTTCCAGTCCTCAGTGTCCAGAATGTCCTTGCTGTCTCCAGCAAATGGAGCCTATTCTTACGTCCCTGAAATCTGAGAGAATGCTGTCCTTTAAATATCCAAAATGGTCAAACCACTTGTAAGCATTCAAAATGGCTGCACCCTCCAGAAAGCCAAAAGTCCACAGATCAGCTATCTCCTTCGGTGCTTCCACTTTTATTCACTGGCCACCAGTGCACTCCTCTGTGCAGCCTGTGGCTAGCAGGGCTGATTTTTAGGTTAATTCTCAGGTTCCAACACCACTTGGCAATATCCAAGCTGTCTGTGCTGTCAGGATCACTGACAGTCTGCAGCTCCTTATATCTCCCTTTCTGCCATTCTCATGCAGGTTCTTCTACAAGTTTAGTCCACTTCTATATCCTTCCTTTCAAAGCTCAGGGCTTCAGGATTATCTTCTATATCTCTGTTAATTTGTTCCTGTTTTCTTTGTTGAAGAGGGTCTGTGCAGTGTGTCTGCCTATTCTGCCATCTTCCCTCCATGATTCTTGCATGCTTGAAGTTGAAAGGAGGAGGACATCACTGATGCAGTCACTACAATACGGCAGGTACATTTAATTGGCACAATCACATTGGGAGACAGGATTTTCCCAGGGAGCTTAAGCTACTTGTCTAAGCTCCAGGACACACAGGTGTTGAAAATGAGGATTTAAATCCAAACAAGTGTGTTTTATACCAAAGTTGAGATGTCATATCATATTGACTTTTAAATTATTGTGGCGACCTTTTGTCCTTCACACCTGGATTATTTAAGATTTCCACTTCAATCCCAATTAGGTTTGGACGTTGGCTCAATTCACCTACATGTTTGCTGACATTGGTAGCAATAAGTACTTTGGCCTCAGGGACATACAACTGATAGATTTATGTACTCTACCTATTGGTTCTCATAACCTATTATGATTCTACACAGTTTATGAATGTACATTTATATACCACAATATAAAATAGTATTATTTGTTCAAATATGAAGATAAAGGAAGACCTTAGAATGCTAGGATTTGATGAACTTTCTTTAGACAAACAGGCTCTACCTGAAATTTTCTTGGGGCTAATTTGAGAAAGGGTAAGCTACATCCTATTCGTTTACAGTGCCATTCTTGGCTGCAACGATATTATGCACTAATGTTTTCTAGAAAATACTAAATTATTTAGAGAACACTGAATTTCAACAAAATATTAGGTGTCAGGCAAAGAATGCTCATAGCTTTAAAAAGGGAGCAGCATTAACAGGGGTTAAAGAAATCAGTCACCTTTCAGGTGGCGTAGTGCCTAAGGCTAACCAGAAGGCTGGCAGTTCAAACCCACCAGCCACTCCTCAGAAGGAAGGTTGCCCAATCTACTTCCACAAGGTATTGCCTCGGAAACCCAAGGAGGGGTCAGTATGAGTTGGATCCAACTCCATGGCAATGAGTTTGGTTTGGTTTGCAGGCAGTGATATTAATTTAAAATTCCAGATTGCTTTCAAGATATTTAAACTAAAAGGGATTCATTTTTCCTCTTATAATTGTTATTTTATAAGCTGTAAGACTCCAGTATGTGAGATAAAAGCATACAGATTTCATTAACTGGAAATTGGAAAGAAATTCAGTGTTTATCTACATCAGCTAATCATCCAGTACTTATATCTTCTTTTCTATTTCTTTGTCCAATGTTCTGTTTAACCATTTCGTGACTCATGGGCATATGTAACTGTTCAACATTTTCAGTCTTTCAGGTTTCTTGGGAAGCTGCTATCCCAGTTGTTGTATGTGCTCCCACCTAGTGGGGACCTGTATAACTGCATGAATCTGAAGAAGGCTTTACCCTGCCAATCCTACCACCACAGTCCACCTGGAAAATATGTATCCCACATCATTGTATCAAATCCTCATTACCTGCAAAATGCAGGACAAACAGGAGTACATAACTATGAGGGGCACAGGGGATGGTTACTGGGCAGGGAGGGGAGGAGACTGGGTTAGGTTTGGGCATGGTAAATGGGGAGTGAAACTAAATGTACATGTAACGTTGAAAGTAAAACACATTCTTAAAATAAAATAAAAAGAAAGAAGGAAGGAATAAAGCTTAAAAATTCCCAAAAGTACCTGTGCCATTCTGGCAGGAAGAGAAAAAAGTTCTAGAGGAGGTGAAAATTAAAAGCAGCAATATATATTCTAGGAACAGCCAACGCATTTTGAAAACTATTAATAAGATTTATTTAAAATCACCTCCTTGGCAGTTTTCTTCATCTTTTGGTCAGATGGTTGCTCTAAATGTCATGTCAGAGTACTAAAAACACCCCCTCCCCCCAAAAAAAAAACACACTGCCATTGAGTTGTGATCAATTCGTAGTGACCCCTATTGTCTTTCCAAGTCTGTAAATCTTTACAGAAGTAGATTGCTTTGCCTTCCTCTCATGAAGCAGCTAATGGATTTGAACTTCTCACCACCTTCTGGTTAGTGGCAAAACACCTTACCCACTATACCACCAGAACTCCTTAGTAAGAACACCAAGGGTTTGAAAAATGCAAACATAATATTTGACCTTCGTAGAACCCATAGCTTTATATATTGATCCATTAAAACAAGACAATATAGAATCAATATATTAATATATTCCAAAAATGAAATTTGAGTGCCTCACATTTGTGTCCAATGTCTAGCCCTTTGATGATTGACTTTGCAATGCACAGAAACTGAGGCCCCACTGGTGGACTCTGTGACTGTTATAAATCATCTCATTTTCCACAAATGTTCTTTTATTCTAGTGGAAGAAAATAAATAAATAAAATCTGGATAATCACACACAAAAGAAATCCTTATTACCTCCAATTTTTTCCCCTTAATTTCAATATGCCTCGCATTACTGAAAACACATGGTATTAAAAAAAAAAAAAAATTCAAAGCAGAAAATGATTTGGTCATGAAAGTGTTAAAGATCTTGTTGAGAGCTTACACTCTTGGAAAACAGCAGAGCAGCTGGTTAAATAAAGGAGTTTTTTACAAAGGGGGGCCTGAGTTCAATCCTGGCTCTACCACTTACTTAAATGTATTTTTAGTCGAGTTACTGAACCTCTTTGTGTCTCCTCCTAAAACAAGGAAAATAACAATTTGTCTATGTCATATAGATCTTATGATAAATAAACTAAGTATCAAACAAAATGCCTTGCACAGAGTACGTACTTAACAAATGTTAAATGTTCTCTTTCATGTAACCCCTGTATAGAGACATTTCTGGTATCTCTTAGGGACATTTTCCTTTTCTAGAAAAGTATATTTTCAATTTCTTCATTTAGTCTAGATTCCCTAAATGCAGCTTTGAAACCTGGAAATTAAGTATTCAGATTAAGAATATTAGCATACTCTATGTAGCTTGCACACCATATTTTTATCTGCCAAATATGTAACTTCACAACTCATTCTAGTGGCTTAAGTACAAAATAGAACCCTGACATCCATCACTCTGAAGGAAAGTCTGTCCAAAAGAGCTATGAGTGGTTTTTTTCTGCATAGTTATCAGTCAGGGAGCTCTGGTGGTGTAGTGCCTAAGGCATTTGACTTCTAACCAGAAGGCTGGTGGTTCAAACCCACCAGCCACTTCTTGGAAGGAAGATTGGGCAAACTACTTCCGTAGTGACCCCTCCTTGGAAACCCAAGGAGGGGTCACTAAGAGTCAGATCCAACTCCACAGCAGTGAGTTTGTTTTGTATTTTTAGGTATCAGTCAAGAAGTCTGATTTCAATCCAAGCAAGTGTGTCAAATGCAGATCTTTGGTTCCATGCTCTCTTGATTTCCAACACGCATTCTTTCCATTTTCTAGGATGCACTAGTCCATGGCCAAGCAGTAACTTCCTTTGTGTTTAGTAATAGCTCTACCTTTTACCAATGAGGAAAAACCACTATACAGAATCTAGCTAGTCTTGTGCGATGTGGGGCAGACAATGCTTTCCCAAAAACCAAACTCACTGCCGTCAAGTCGGACCCGACTAATAGCGACCCCTCCTTGGGTTTCTGAGGCAGTATCACTATGGAAGTAGATTGCCCAACCTTCCTTCTGAGGAGTGGCTGGTGGATTTGAACCACCAGGCTTCTGGTTAGCCATCAAATGCCTTAGGCACTATGCCACCAGAGCTCCTTAGACAATTCTTAGAGCCCCTTTTATAAGTCTCTCTTCTCTGGGAGTAAGCCAGGCATTCCTAAAATAGAGTGGTCCTTGCAGTCAGCTATCTAGAAATCAATATTCTGACCTGCTTCTCTAAAGACTAGTTCCTAGCGCTAATGAGATATTTAGTTGAGTTTTTCTTTCAGTAGTGAAAATAAACCACACTTTATAGACCAGAGTTTCTGGGCACTGGAGCACTGTGAAAGTGTGACAGGTGTGCTCATATATTGCTATCTCAGCCTATGTCACAACCAGAGGAGGCCTGGCGTGTGGCATCATTCTTTGTCCAATGATAAAGTCAATGTATAATTGATACAGTCAGTATATAAAGCATCTTTGGTATGAGTCTGTATGTACAAAAGGTTGAGACACTCTTCCTGAAAAGAGTTGAAAAAAGGCCAGAATCCTGAGAATGTTTCTGG
>NW_006921705.1:4813064-4814571 GCF_000298275.1 Orycteropus afer afer
TGATTTTCATTCTTTCTTTTCTTTTTAAAATACTTCTAGTGTTATTTTATTTTTTTTAAGTGAGACATGATATTTGCAACATAACATGGCTTGTTGTTATTGTTATGTGCTGTTGAGTTGGACCCTACTCATAGTGACCCCCTCCTTGGGTTTCCGAGGTGGTATCACTACAGAAGTAGATTGCCCAAACTTAGGATTACTTATACGTGAAGAGAATGGATTTTGCCTGCTTTCTAATCTTAAGAAAATAGTTGGCAATTTAATGATTTATGACTAGTTACATGAGAAGTAAATAAATATAAGGAATATGTGGGTTCAGCAGACATTTACAAACATGTACACATTCATTTAACACCTATTCGCTTTCAAATTTCAAGGAGGATAAATAATAAACATAAATGTTAATGAATCTTTCAGTCTACACTATATTTGAATTGCTTTTATTTTATGATTACCAATATATCCACAGCACTCCATAGCTTACAAAGGGTAGACCTCATGAAATTATGGGAACACAGAACAAAAATATCCTGGTACTACCGACATGATTTATTGAATAAATAGAAATCTTTTCTGCACAAGGAAATGTTATACAAAGCTGATTTATGGAACACTGAGGTTTAGTGCTGTTAGGCGCCATCAAGATGGTTCCTTCTCATAGAGACCCTTTGCACAACAGAACGAAACACTGACTGGTCCCGTGGCATCCTCAAAATCATTGCTATATTTTAGTTCATTCTTGCAGCCATTGTGTCAAACTATCTCCTTGAGGGATGAGCTTAAGGAGGTATATAGAAATAATATTGTCCCAAAATAAAAATCAGCTAATGACTGAAAAAAAGACAAAATCTTATGACCATACAGAAAGCAAACCTTCTGGTGTTCCTACTTTTGTGTTTTAAGCATCAAGGAAAGATGCTTTATATAAAGCCTTAATTGTGGAGGGAAGAGGGTATTTGACAAAGGAGGGTGTGGACTGACTCAGAACAGTTCTTAGAGCTTTTCAATGCTGCCTTTCTTAAATGAAGGATAAGGAGAAAGTTAAATCACCAAGAAAGGGAACTGTACGGAAAAAAAGAAGCCATTAAAAAGGGAAGCTTAGAATGCTTAATATCCACGTGACAGAGAACTTTTCAGGGAGGAAGAAAAAAGGAAGCATTTCTGAAGGACTGGTGGTGAAATGGGGGAGACTTATGAAGGAGCCAAGGAAGATGTATAAAAGTAAGAAAAGACAAAAACATATCTAGAGAATTACAAAGATTCATACAAAGTGACTGAGTCTACTTTCTTAATTCTAGTCGAAGAGTAAGTCAGCCTTGCTCTGACATTGCTCCTTGCCAACAGTAGCCAGCTAAGTGCCCTGTAGCTATTGAGCATTTATCCATAGCTAGTGTGAACTGAGATGAGCTGTGGGTGTGAAATATGCACCAGATTTTGAAAACTTAGCATAAAAAAAGAATGTAAAATATCTCATTAACAATTTTTGAATGGTAGTGTTCTGGACATA
>NW_006921705.1:4814956-4816728 GCF_000298275.1 Orycteropus afer afer
AGGGATTCTTTTCACTCCAACACCTCCGTGGCCAGCTCCTTCTTGCCATTTAGGTTACAACACAAAGGTTATTTTTCAGAGAGCTTCTACTTGATCACTTCATCTGGCCCATCTGTTACTCCCTATCACATTACCCTGTTTTATTTTCTTCATAAAATGTATTTCAGCCTGATTTTTTCTTTCTCATATTCATTTTTGTTTACTTAAGTATTGATATATTCACCCTATAAGAATGACTGTATGTAATTTTCATGAGCAACAGGCCCCAGTCTATCTTATCTACTGCTCTGTCTGACCCAGAAGAGTGTCTTATATATAGTAGGTGCTCAAGAAATAATAAGGAAATGAATAAAAAGAATCAGACCTGGTTCTTAAATATAAGTCACCAAGAATAACTCTGGTTAATTTAAGAGAAACTGCATCCTTAACTGTCAGCAACAGCTAAAGAGCCAGACTTGAAAATAGGTAAGAACAAAGGGAAGCCATGCAGCTAAAACTCCTAAGCCAAAAAACATGAATGAGGATGCCTCCATCTCTGCCACTCAACATCTTATGTTTGAGCTCTAAACCAACGACTAGTACAACTGCAATTATACTTTGGTTGCCCCTGATATTACCACATCCATTGCTGTCTTTGGAAACTGAACACTATTGTCCTTTGAGCCATCACAAAACAGAATTCTGCATTGACTTCACTTTTTGTGCCACAAACTCCATGTTTGAAATTATGAATGGGTGTATCTGATTGTTCAAACCTAGGTCACATAGGTAGAAGTTCTGCCAAAATGTTCTTTGGAAACGAGAATGACCAGACTTTATCTCATTTACTTTGGTCATGTTTTCAGAAGGGACCATTCTCTGGAGAAGGATATCATGCTTGGTAAAATAGATGGTCAGAGAAAAAGGGGAAGACCCTCAATGAGATGGATGGACACAGTGGCTACAATGATGGACTCAAGCATTGCAAGGATTGTGAGGATAGGGCAGGACCAGGTGATGTTTCGTTCTGTTGTACACAGGTTGCTATGAGTCAGAGCTGACTTGATGGCACCTAACAACAACAATAACAACAGGTCACATGCTCATGTCCTGTATATTTAGGAAAACAGTAAAGTAATTCTGGTATTAGTCCCGGTGTTGCAGTGTTTACCTTCTTGGCTGTTAACCAAAAAGTCAGCCATCTGAACTCACCAGGTTCTCCATGGGAGAAAGATATGACAGTCTGCTCCAGTAAAAATTCACACCCTTGGAAATCCTACGGAAAGGTTTGCTCTGTTCTGTAGTGTTGCTATTAGTCTGAACTGACTCAATGGCAACAGTTGACCCTTGAACAATACGTGTTTGAATTGTCTGGGTCACATATAAGCAGATTGTTTTTCCAGATAGGGATCTTGGAGAAATTCAAGACCTAATAGATACCACACCAGAAGACTTAACAGACTACTTGATGGAAATAAGTGCTTCCAAGCCATTACAAGATGACAAGGAAGAAGATATCAAAGAAGTAGTGCTAGAAAACAAACTGACATTAGAAAGCTGACAGAAATTCTGATTATTCAAGACCAGTTTTGATCTATTTTATGATATGGACCCTTTTATGATACTGACACTGAAACTAAAGCAAATGGTGGAAGAAGGATTAGCACCAAACATACAAACATTTTTAGAGAAATGAAAAGCAAAAAGGTCAAGACAGAGATTAAGATGTATTTCCATAAAGTTACACCCAGTGTGCCTGCCTCTCCTGTCTCCCCTTCTGCCCCCCCCGAAAC
>NW_006921705.1:4817703-4832426 GCF_000298275.1 Orycteropus afer afer
ATGACCAACAACCCAGTAAGATTGCAAAGGCTCAAGTTTTGACATGGTCATTTTCTAGTCCACTTTTTGACTAGCAACAGGTTATTTTGCTCTTCAGTTCCTTAAAGGAGTTATTCTTCCTTTGTGATCCCTGGGTGAATATCTTAACTTAAAAATGCACAGAGCAAGCTAGAGGAACAGCAGCTTATGGGTGAGAAGGGAGAGCCTGAAAAGCTGTGGTAAAGGCTATTATTTAGGCTGATGTATCCGCTGCTGCCAGTGGAGTGGCACCAAAGCCACACGTTCATCTGCAAATTGAAATGTGAGGTGGACCTGAGTAAGAGACACATTTTGCCTTCTAGGAGGAAAGGACGTCTGATTCATGGCAAGCTCTGCCAGGATACAGCTGGTTGAGCCAAATGGCTCCCTGCCATTTAACCCTGAGAAACAAGGAAAAGCAGTTGCAGGTTAAGTAAGGGGATAAAAGGTTTATTATAAAAAGGAGCTTGATAACTGCTGTGAATTTAATTATATTCCTGCTGCCAGAATCACATCAATATTTAAAAGGAACAAAGAAAACAATTTCCTGAAACGTTCCTTGTTTTTAGGATGGTCAGAATGTATCTTCTGAAAATAGTCAAATGGAAGTCAGCAAAAATATCAGGTACAAAAGATATGAACACAAACGGAAGAGCAAATAAACCCTCTAAATCACCAGAAGGTCAAACACCAAGTTCACGGCCTCTGTATGAGAGGAGTCTAAACTTTAATGAAGTACTCCTAAGCCATGGTGGCCAAAGTTTAGAGTTACTGTAACAGGTTAACAATTACACATGGGCGTGTATGACTTCTTAGCCATGTGCTATTAAGACAAAACTACTACCCTGGACATTAAAAAGAAGTACTTAGTCCATTTTTGTAAAAAGTCAAGGAAAAGTTTATGCAGGGAAGGAAATTTTCTTTATTGGTTACCAGGGATGGGAGGGGAGAGGAAGGAAGGAAAACAGATGGATAATTAAGAGACAGGTTTACTATGGGTGAAGAGAAAAGCAATGTAAGTAAAGTGTATGACTAAGCACAATATAACTAAGGAAAAGGAAGACATGGAGAGGTGCACAAGAGGTACAGAAAATGAACACAAACACTATTACATACACAATACTGCATTATCAGTAACAGCAAACACTAATTTGGATACATAGGTAGACAGGCAAGAAGATTAGGTATAGATAGGCAAATGAGAACATAACCACGATCCTACACAGATATGGCAGATGTTATTCCTAAATATGTACTTGTATGTGCTGTAAAAATGTCCATATGCAGTTTAAAAATAACAGGAGGCAAAGTTAGGATAACTTTTTAGTCACAAATAAGGACTTTGAGGATGTAGGTCCATGAACATGAAAGCTGGGGACCATGGTCACGGGGGACATCAAACTCAATTGGCACTACATGGTGTACAAAAATGTTATTCTACATCTTCCTTCAGTGAATGGCGACTAGGGTCTTAAATGCTTGTGAGCAGCTATCTACGTGGAAACTACTGGTCTCTCCTCCTCCAGAGCAAAGAATGAAGAAAATCAAAGACACATGGGAACAGCTAGTTCAAAGGACTAATGGACTACGCAAACTCAACCTATGTGACCCTGATACCAGAACTAGATGGTGCCTGGCCACCAATGCCAACCACTTGGAAAAGGACCAAATTGGAGATCCTATATCGAGTAGGAGGAGCTTTGGTAGCGTAGTGCCTAAGGCACTTGACTGCTAACCAGAAGGCTGGAAGTTCAAACCCACCAGCCACTCCTCGGAAGGAAGGTTGGACAATCTACTTCAGCAGTGATACTGCCTTGGAAATCCAAGGAGGGGTCGCTATGAGTCGGGGCTGACTCGACAGCACACAACAACAACAACATATACAGTAGGAGAAAAATGTGGAACAAAAATCAAAATAATAAAAAAGGCCTTGAGTCACCCTGACTTAACTCTCACCCAAACAATAGACAGGACTACTAACTGAACACCTTTACCAGACAGATGCACTCCTTGGAACAATCAACCATGGGAAATCAGAAGGGCAGCATTTGCACAAGGAGAAAGCTAGGAAAGCAGGAATGTATAGGCAAGAAGGACACGGGGAGGAAGCGGGAGGTGAGCTATTACACTACAGGGAGTATAAGCAGTATCACAAAATGTGTAGGAAATACTGAATGTAAAATGAATCTGCTTTGTAAAATTTCACTAAAATCACAATAAAAAGTAAAAAAAAAAAAATTGAAACAAGAAAAATAAGTCAAACAAAGCAAATAGACCAAAAAAAGGGGAGGCGGTGCTTAGAAAGAGTCTATATTCTCTCAGAGGCTTGGACATTGATGGCTCTAAAGGTCTTACATAGATCTAGGAATGGAAGCCTAGAACTCTGAATTTCTGAGATAAAATTAAAAATTATACACCAGATCTGAGAGTAGGATAAAGTGAAGGCACTAAACTGAGGCATAAAATTTAAGGAGGTGAGAAAAACTAAGTAATCAGGATAAATGTTAATGAATAATTGAAAACAAATCAAATCAGCAAATTCTGGCTTGCAGGCTAGCTGCCTGGTTTTGAACATAAAGTTTTGTTGGGACCAGGTGATAGAGGGAGGGTCAGATCCTGTCTTTGTTTAAAATTTTGATAATTTATTCATCCTAGGTTTCCTTGCATTGATTTTGTTTTTTAAAAATATCACATTAAATGTGATTTATCCTCATTATAGGTTTTTTTCATGTGCCCCAATAAATGCCCTGCCCAAGGTGAATGTTTTCCTCACTTCATCCCAATGCCAGTCCTGTTGTATATCATCTTGAATCAAATTACAGGCATACTTTGTCAACATTACAGGTTTGGTTCTAGACCACCACAATAAAGCAAATATCACAAGAAAGTGAATCACATGAAAGCTTAGGTTTTCTATACATATGAAAGTTATGTTTGCATTATACCATAGTCTATTAAGTGTGCAATAGCATTATGAAAGGAGCTCTAGTGGCATAGGAGCTCTGGTAGTGTAGTGCCTAAGGCACTTGACTGCTAACCAGAAGGCTGGAAGTTCAAACCCACCAGCCACTCCTCAGAAGGAAGATTGGGCAATCTACTTCAGTAGTGATACTGCCTCGGCAACCCAAGGAGGGTCACTATGAGTCAGATCCGACTCAAGGGCAGTGAGTTTGTTTTTTGTGCATTATGAAAATGTTTGAAATTTTGTAAGAATTACCAAAATATGACAAAGAGACACTAAGTGAGCACATACTGTTGGAAAAAATGTTGCTAATAAACTTGCTAAATACAGGGTTACCACAAATCTTCAATTTGTAAATAACAGACTATCTGCGAAGTGCAATAAAGCAAAGCACAATAAAACGAGGTATGCCTACGCTCCAGATATTGCTTGGTTCAAAATACTGAAGTTAGAAACATTTATTGAAATGTTATAATGGTTATTTATTGTATTATTACATGCATAAGCTATTTCACTCTGAGAGCACCTCCATGTCAAAGTATCACAATGTCCTCATTTTTACAGCTGAGCAACCCAAAGAAAAAGATATTACAGAAAAGCCAGAATGCGGTAATGCCTGGATTCAACTCTCTGCAGTTTGATTCAGTGGCCCATGCTACTAAACACCATTTAAAGATTTGTCATGCTCCTTTTGAAGCAAACTGCTTTTCTTTGTTCATAGTATCATGTTGTGATACTCTTGGGGAAACGTGTTTCCTTCTAGGTTTTTTATTTTTTTTACTAAATTAAAAGAAATGATCAAACATAACTTTTATCCCTTTTTTCAAAAATCAAATCTTGATAAACATTATTAACAGATCTCCTTATTTGTACAATGTAAAATAATTAAGTAGCGACCCCTCCTTGGGTTTCCGAAGCTATATCTCTACAGAAGTAGATTGCTCAGTCTTTCTTCTCAGTTAACATAATTGAGCACCCTCTGAATCATGCTATTGAAATGAAACTAAAAATTCTTTAACATATAAATATGCCAACATCTGGTCACCTAGAGTAACCTTAAGTTGAGCAGTGCAGAGTAACTTGATAGTTTAGGTAAGAAAAACTTGAAGGAAAATAGATATATACTTAGATGTACATAGTTAAGGGAACCCTACTCCTCCCAAGACAGAGATTTCTACTATACCACAGCCTCCCCACTTCAAGAATTCTCTAGCTTTACTTTCTACCTAATGTCATGTCAGTCACAGCAGTAGTTGGCAGAATATAGTCAATACTTTGACACACATAACAAATGTCTTCTTTCTCCCTAATGATCAAGAACGCAGCCCAACTGCTGGGGTGCTTATGCCTCCAGGATGCACCTATTCAGCAATTCTAAACCCCCATTTTTCTGCTTAGTAGATGAATTTTACTTATTTTAATCATATCTCATTATAGTTTTTTGCTTTTTGTCATCCTTCCCACAGCACCTTTGAGGAAAAATCACCCTGTCCAATGTTCCTGTTACATAGACAGCCCTCCTTAGATGAGGAAAGCCAGCCCTGTCTTTATTTCTAGGTATAATTCTTTGCACCCAGGCAGGCATGAGAACTAAGGACAGTAAACACATAGATTAACCAGGGACCTGTGATGTGGCATGGCTCAAAATAATGGCTGAACCAATTATATTTTTTACCTTAGGAACATGCTCTAAGAAACAACCTAGAGAATGAGGGTGTCGCACGTTGAGAAAGAAATGTAAAAGTTCACTTTGTGAAAAGAAATTGTGGTAGCCTTGGTGGTTCACATGCAGTTTGGAGATATGAAGAAACAGACTTGCAACCTCATGGTGATCCCATGCACAAGAAAACCAAATATTTCCTGGTCTTGCACTATCTCAATGATCAGGCTGTAGGTCAGACCACTGTGATCCATAGAATCTTCATTCACTGATTTTTAGAAGTAGATGGTCGGGGCTCTCTTGTAGTCTGTGTTAGACTTAGAGCTCCAATGAAAGCTACTCAGCGTCACAGCAGCACCAAGTCTCCACTGCTGGACAGATGGTGACCGTGCATAAGGTACAGTCACCAGCCAGAAATCAGACCCATGTCTCCTGGACGGGAAGAGAGGGATCTACCACTAAACTATCCATTCCTAACTGCAGACAGTGGGCAGGATGATTTAATCAGAAGCCATGTAGCCTGGGAGAGAGAAGGAAAGAGGATTTGATCTCTGGAATATTCGTTGTTCTTTTTTTACTTAACTTTTTATTGTAATTTGGGTGAGATTATACAAAGCAGATTTGTTTTACATTCAACAGTTCATACATACTTTGTTTTGTGACACTAATTACAATCCCCACAATGTAACAGTTCACCTTCAACTTTTTCCCTGTTGTCACCCTTTCCCTGTGTCCTTCCGGCCTATGCATTTCTATCTCCTAGCTTTCTCCCTGTGCAAATGCTGCCCTTCTCCTCTCCTGTGGTTGATTGTTCTAAGGAGTCCATCTCCCTGATGTAGTTGTTCAGCTTGATGGCCTATTATTTGAATGAAAATTAGCCAGGGGAATGAGTCCAATTCCAGGCCTGAAGGGTGACTAGGGGCTATAGTTTCAGGAGTTTCACCAGTCTCTGTCTGACCAATAATCATGGTCTTTTGTTGTTGTTGTTCCACATTTTTCTTCCACTCTATCCAGGATGTCCAATTTTGATCCCTTTCCAAGTGGTTAGCTGTGGTAGCCAGGCAACATCTGTTTCTTTTGTTCTCAGGGTCTTACAGGCTGAGGTTTTCATGATATACCAATCTTTTAGACTAATTGTTTTCACAGATTTTTAAGACCCCAGTTTCCTGGAGTAACCTTTGTTCTTCATCGCCCTCTCCTTCCAACTCTACACTGCATACACCTTTAAATTCCAGACCCCGCTATGAGTCGGGTTTGACTCGACGGCACATAACAACAACAACAACAATTCCAAACAGGGATAACTACCCAGCAGCATTTATGGCATTATAAAACAGATTTCCCAAATGTAACATGCAAATATTGAAAAGCAAAAATTTTAAAAATAGAGACTTTTTCCAAAAGGAATGAACAATTTTAAATAGAAGAACGTATTTAAGAATCTATGAATGTAAATCAAAAGTGTATCAAGAATCACTATTGGGAAAAGCACAGTCAAATAATGGTTAAAAACAGAATCCTGGAGCAAGACATTCTGGTTTCAAACCCTTCCTTGCCACTTACTATGTTTCCCTGGGACAATTTACTCCACATCTCTATGCCTCAGTATCTTCATCTACTTTGCATCATTGTTGTAAGGATGAAACACATCAATCAATGTAAAGTATGACCGAGGAAACTTTTTTGAACATCTTCAATCTGTAGAAAGAAAAGTGCTAAAGACTCTTATGTCATACTACAAATGAACATGAGACTCACATTATCCAATCCCATGGCCTAAGTTAGGGTAAAGACCTACAGTATTTCCAGCCTACTGTGGTAGGGTAAAGGTGGCTGAAAACTCTTTGTCACTCTCCCCACTGGGAAATGAAGTTTATTTCCCCTCCTTTTAATTCTCTACCATGTGTCTTTCAATTTGTCCTACTGTGGTGGTGTAGTAGTTAAAGTTGTCAACTTGGCTGGTCTTGGTTGAGTGGCTGGGCAGTTGGAGGTAGTTATTCTCCATGATGAGACTGGCAATCAAGTCCATGGTAGAATCTGCCTCAAACAGCTGAATAGCTGCTTTAGGGATATGGTCTGCTTCTCATATATAAGGAGAAGCTTTGGGATTGGTCTCTAGCCTTTTGGCATGCTTGAACCCTGCGTGGAGCCAAGTCATTATTCAATAGCCTGCCATGCCCTGCTGATCGTGGGACTTCATCTGGACTTGAATTAGTGGCCTGAGGAAGGTCGGGCAATCTACTTCCGTAGTGATACAGCCTCAGAAATCCAAGGAGGGGTCTCTATGGGTCAGATCTGACTCAACAGCAGTGTGTTTGTTTGGTTTTGTTATGTTGTTTGGTAACATTGGGACTGTGCCTTTTTACTTGTCGACCTTCACTTTGTCAGCCTTAGCAGCCAGTAGCTGTCTGAATGAAGAAAAGCCTCCACTTTCAGTGGGCTGGGAGCAGAAGGCAGAGCTAAAGCCCAAGCTAAGGGGCTTTCACCCAGCCACTAGAGCCTGGTACTTTGAACTCAGACTTGAAGCCTCCAAACTGTAAGAGAATAAACTCCTGTTTGTTAAAGCATTCTATTTGTGATGTTTCTGTTAGAGTGACACTAGGTAACCAAAAAAGGTGGCTTGTATGTTGCTGTGATGCTGGACCTCTATGAATGATATTTCAAATACCAGCAGGGTCACCCATGTCAGACAGGTACAGTGGAGATTCCAGACTAAGATGGACTAGGAAGAAGTACATGGCAGTTCACTACTGAAAACTTTATGAATAGCAGTGAAACACTATCCTATAGTGCTAGAAAAACTTATGAACAGCAATGAAACATTCACTGGTATAGTGCCAGAAGATGAGCTGCTCAAAAAACAACTGCAGAAGAGCTTCCTCCTCAAAGTAGGGTCAACATTCATGGTGTGGATGGAGTTCAAGTTTCAGGACCTTCATTTGCTGATGTTTCATGACTCAAAATGAAAAAAAAAAAAAAAAAAAAAACAGCTGCAAACATCCATTAGTAACTGAAACATGGAATGTACAAACTATGAATCTAGGAATATTGGACATTGTAAAAAATGAAGTGGAACACATGAAGATTAATATCTCAGGCATTAATAAACTGAAATAGATTGGTATTGGCCATTTTCAATCAGACAAACATGGTTTACTATACTGAGAATGACAAACTGAAGAGGAATGGTATCACATTAATCATCAAAATGCACATTTCAAGATCTATACTTAAGTAACAATGCTGTCAGTGATAGGATCATATTCATACACTTACAAGAAGGAAGACCAGTTAATACTGTTGTTGTTATGTGCCATCAAATTGGCCCCCCAATTCACTGCTCTGGTGGCATAGTGCCTAAGTAAGGCATTTGACTGCTAAGCAGAAAGTTGGTGGTTCAAACCCAGTAGCTACTCCACAGAAGGAAGAGCGGGAAATCTACTTCCGTAAAGATTGAACACTTTGGAAACCCAAAGAGGGTCACTATGAGTCGAAATCAACTTAACAGCAGTGAGTTAATACCACTGCTATTCAAATTTATGCAACATCTACTACAGCCAAAAACAAAGGAATTGAAGATTTCTACCAAACTCTGCAGTGTGAATTGACTAACTATGGAAGAGAGATTTATTGATAATTACTGGTGAGTAGAATGTGAAAACTGGACACAAAGAAGCAGGGTTGGTAACTGGAAACTATATCCTTGGTGATAGAAATTACACCAGAGGATGTATGATAGAATTCTGGAAGAGCAATGACTTATTCATTGCAAATACCTGTATACATGGATCATGCCAGATGGGATACAATGGAATCAAACTGACCAGATCTGTGAAAAAAGACAATGGAGCTCAATATCATCCGTCAGAACAAGGGTAGGGGCCAACCATAGAATAGGACATAAATTACTCATATGCAAGTTTAAGTTGATGCTGAAGAAAATTAAAACAAGTCCATGAGAGGCAAAGTATGACTTTGAGTATATCTCATTTTAATTTAGAAACCATATGAGGAAAAGATTTGATGCACTGAACACCAATGACTAAACAGGAGTCAAGTTGTAGGATGACATCAAGAACATCATCCATGAAGAAAGCAAGAAGTCATTAAAAAGACAGGAAAGGAAGAAAAGACCAAAATGGATGTCGGAAAAGACTCTGAAACTTGCTCTTGAATGGAGAGTGGCTAAAGCAAATGAAAGAAATAATGAAGTAAAACAACTGAAAAGAAGATTTGAAAGGGTGGCTCAAAAAGACAATGTCTTATAATGAAATGGGCAAAGACTTGGAGTTAGACAACCAAAAGGGAAAAACATGCTTGGCATTTCTCAAGGTAAAAGAACTGAAGAAAATACTCAAGCCTCAAGTGGCAATATTGAAGGATTCTATGGGCTAAATATTGAACAATGAAGGAAACATCAAAAGAAGATGGAAAGAAAATACATAGTCACTGTACCAGAAAGAAATTATTAGTGTTCAACCATTTTAGGAGGTAGCATATGATCAAGACCTGATGGTACTGAAGGAAGAAGTCTAAGCTCCATTGAAGAAACTGGCAAAAAATAAAAATAAAAAAAGGCTGCAGGAATTGATGGAATATCTATTGAGATTTTCAGACAAATGGATGCAATGCTGGAAGACCTCACTAGGTTATGCCAAGCAATTTGGAAGACAGCTACCTGGCCAATAGACTAGAAGAGATATATACTTCTGTCTATTCCAAAGAAAGGTGATCTGGCAAAATGTGGAAATCATCAAACAATATCATTAATGTCACACATAACTAAAATTTTACTTTAGATAATTCAAAAATGGTTGCAGGACTACATCGATAAGGCACTGTCAGAAAACCAAGCTGGATTCAGAAGAGGACATGCAATGAGGGATATCATTGCTGATGTCAGATGGATCTTGGCTAAATTCAGAGAATACCACAAAGATGCTTACCTGTGTTTTACTGACTGTGCAAAGGCTTTGAACTGCGTGGATCATAACAAATTATGGCTAACATTGTGAAGAACAGGAATTCTAGAATACTACATTGCACTCATTGGGAATCTATACATAGACCAAAAGGCTGTCATTAAAACAGAACAAGGGGATAGTGTGTGCTTTAAATCAGGGAGAGTGTGCATCAGGATTGGATCCTTTGACCATACTTATTCAATCGGTATGCTGAGCAAATGATTTGAGAAACTGGACTATATGAAGAAGAATGCAGCATCAGGATTGGAAGAAGACTCATTAGCAATGCATGATATGCTGATGACATACCTTGCTTGCTGAAAGTGAAGAAGACTTGAAGCATTTACTGATGAAGACCAAACACTATAGCCTTCAGTATAGATTATATCTCAACATAAAGAACACTGAAATATTCACAACTGGACCTATAAGCAACATCATGAGAAATGGATAAAAGATTTAAGGTGTCAAGGATTTCATTTCACTTGGCTCCACAATCAGTGCCCATGGAAGCAGCAGTCAAGAAATTAAATGATATATTGCACTGCAGAAATCTGTTGCAAAAGATCTCTTTAAAGCGTTAAAGAGCAAAGATGTCACTTTGAAGACTAAGGTATACCTGACCCAATCCATATTTTCAATCACCTCATGTGCATGTGAAAGCAGGACAATGAATAAGGAAGATCAAAGAATTGGTGCAATTAAATTGTGATAATGGCCAAGAATATTGAAAATGCCATGTACTTCCAAAATGAACAAATCTATCTTGTTACTTAAAAGCAAGACTTTCGTTATGCTATCAGAAAGGACCAGTCCCTGGAAAAGGTAAAACAAACAGCAAAATAAAAAGGTAAAACAGACAGCAAAAAAGGGGAAGACCCTTAACAAGATGAAGTAACAGAGTGGCTGCCACAGTGGGCTCAAGCACAGCAACAGCTGTGTGGATGGTGCAGGACTGGGCAGTGTCTCATTCTGTGCTACCTAGAGTTGCTGTGGATTGGAACAGACTCAGGGTAACTGACAACAACCACCTCTTCATTTTGGTCTATTCTTGTGGCTGATTAATTAATGGAATGTGGCAAAAGTGATGCTGTGTCATTTCTGAACCTTGCTTTTAAAAAGGACTATAGTCTCCTGAACCCCCTCTTAAAACATTTCTACTTGGTGCACTACTTCTTGGAACTAGCTGCCATTCTGTGAGAAGCACAAGTCATCAGTAGAGGCTATGAGGAGTTGGTCCATTTGGTTGCACAAGCTGATCCTAGTTGACATCTACAGTCTACTACCAGCCACATTAAGATCTTTGTTGGATATTTCAGCACAAAGAAGCTCCCAGATGATGGCCCAAGATGAAATCACATGGAGGAACAGAACCACCAGCAGAGTCCAGCCAACCAACAGACTGTGAGAAATGAAGACTGACTATTGTTTGCTTAAGGCATTTGACTACTAACCAGAAAGCTGGTGGTTCAAACCCATCAGGCACTCCTCAGAAGGAAGATTGGACAGCCTACTTCAGTAGTGATACTGCCTCGGAAACCCAAGGAGAGGTCACTATGAGTTGAAATTGACTGGAAGGCAGTGAGTTTATTATTATTATTATTAATTGTCTGATTCCAATAAGTCTTAGGATGGTTTGTTACAGAGTAATAAATAGCCAGAATAATTACTCTCAGATTCTGTGAATTCATGGTAAATAATGTGCAGGGATGCTGGTTTTCTTCTGGGCCTCTCAGAGTTAAAAGAAGCCCATACAACTTCTATTATTCACATATTCACTGGTCTCAGTTCTTCACATATTTATTTAAAAATGTCAAAATCCAATTTTCATTTTGCTTCTAACCAACATTTCCAGGGCAATACTTACATGTTTATGAACTGTTGCACACAAAACTACTTTGCTCTGTAAATTTTCGCCCAAATTACAATAAAATATTGAATTAAATAGAAAAAAATGCAATACTTTTCATCTGACACACACACACACACACACACACACAACCTCGCTGCTGTCAAGTTGATTCAACTCATAGCACCCTTTCCTTGGGTTTCTATGGCAGTATCTCTACAGAAGTGCATTGCCCAATCTTCCTTCCAAGCAGTGGCTGGTGGGTTTGAACTGCCAGCCTTCTGGTTAGCAGTCAAATGCCTTAGGCACTATACCACCAGAGCTCAGTGCAGGATAATTGTGTTTCTCTCAAGATTATTAGAAAATCAAGTAACAATTAGCAGTGTACTATCCAGGTAATACAGTTTAATAATAAGACAGAAGTTTAAAGTTTTGTGGAGGACGTCAAGCTCAAGTGGCACATCATGGTGCACATAATTATTGTTCTGCATCTTAGTTCAGTGCATAGTGACTGGGGTCTTACAAGCTTGTGAGAGGGCATATAAGTGGCAACTATTGGTCTCTCCTTATCCATGGAAAATAACAGTGAATAAAATCAAAGATGCATAGGAACAGTTAGTTCGAAGAACTAACTATTGATAACCTCAACCTATATGACATCCTGAGACCAGAAGAACTAGGTGGTGCCTGGCTACCAATGCCAACCACTCAGAAAGGGGTCAAAATTGGAGAGCCTGTGTAGAGTGGGAGAAAAATGTAGAACAAAACTAAAAAAAAAAAAAAAAAAAGGCTTACTGGTCTGATGTTGTTTTGTTGCTATGCACCGTCAAGTCAAACTTGACTCATAGCAACCCCTCCTTGGGTTTCCGAGGCAGTATCACTACGGACGTAGATTGTACAAAAAACCCATGAGTCTATGGCCTCCAGTCACCTTTCAGGCCTGGAATTGAACTCACTCCTGTGGCTTAACTCTCAGCCAAACAACAGACAGGTCTTCAAGCTGAACATCTACACCAGGGAGAGGCACTCCTTAGAACATTCGACCACAGGGGATCAGAAGGGCAGAATTTGCACAGGGAGAAAAGTTGGGAGGCAGGAATAAAAGGGTAAGTAGTATACAGGGAAAGGGCAACCAGAGGGAGCAAGAGGGAGTTGAGTTGTTACCCTGTGGGTAATGTAACCATTGGCATAAAACAAAATGTGTATGAACTGTTGAATGTGAAATTAATCTGATTTGTAAAATTTCACCCAAATCACAATAAAAAGTTTTTAAAAATGTTAAAGTTTCAAGGACTGGGTTCTTTCTTCAGTTCTGTCGGTTAATCTACATTATAGTATGCCTGGCCTTATTAGGTGATTATGACAGAAGTCAAAATGTGAAGCTCTCTGTGATTGTAAAGGATGATCTAACAACACTCACCACAACTCCACTCCATAATTTCACCGTTTTACTATGTGATGGTGATCTTCAAAGGAGCCCTGGTGGCACAATGTTTATAGTCCTTGGATGATAACCAAAAGCCATTGGTTCAAACCCACCAGCTGCTCCGTGGGATAAAGATGAGGCAGACTGCTTCCGTAAAGATTTATAGCTTTGGAAACCCTTTGGGGCACTTCTACTGTGTTCTATAGGGTTGCTACAAGTGGTAACTGAATCAACAGCAGTGAGTTTAGGTTTTGGGTGATCTTCATCTTTAGATAATAAGCCTAGCCTCCCTTGCTTCTTCATAAATTTACTAAAAAAGCTGCCTGGCTATAGTTATCTTTCCTTTCCATTTAGGTTAAAAAAAAATCATATAAAAACTCCACTGTTTACAGAGTCCAAGAATTGATTAAACTGATGGGTCTGACTCAGAAGGGTAGCAGTATAATAAACTTTATGTGGGAGACTTTATTGTTATTGATACTTCTTATATTTTGTTCAGACATTTTTCAGGGGGTTCAGATAATAGGGTTGGGAAAGATCAGGGCCAATCATAACTTTTGTGGGCAAAGGAAAACATCCAACAGAGAAAATGAGAGCATTCATTTCCACCCAGATAGAGTTCAGAGTGATTCAAAACATTCTGTAGTGGCTGTTGAAAACACCACCTCATATAAAATAAATTATACTCTACGGTAAAAAAGTGGTCAATGCTCATGTCAACAAGAGACCAAAATATTCAGGGCAAGTAAACAGTTTTGTAAATGGCAACTGATGAGTTTCTATTATCCTTTATTTCTTTCTGATTGGTGAGAAAAACAGTGGAACCAAGTAGGTCCAGTTACATCTCACAAGTCTTAATCCTTTCCCCATCTAAAGCACATCACCTAACACAGAAGATGATAAAATTCTCTGATACCAGATTTAAAAAATGATATAATGTACTCTAGTGATAATGTGCGTAGCCTCAAAAGGCAAAAATGCATGTGAATATTCTCTCTTAAAAGGATAAAACTATAAATCTCCCTTAACAGATACATTGCCACTGAATGGCATCAGTGCAAGCAGGAATTTAAAAGCAAACAGAGAAAACCATAACAAATGATTCCATCAGGACTCTGACCATTGGCAAGATTAGTAAACCTTGCTACTGAAACTCAAAACCAAGCCCACTGTCATTGTGTCGATTCTGATTCACAGTGATCCTAAAGGACAGAGTAGAACTGTCCCATAGGGTTTCCAAGGCTGTAAATATTCATGGAAGGAGACTTCTTCATCTTTCTCCTGTAGATAGACCAGCTGGTGGGTTTGGTGTTTTGGTTAGCAGCGCAATGCTTTAACCATAGTGCCACTACAGCTCATAACCCAGTATACCTCTAATGAAAACAATTACAGTGGTGCAAAAACGGCAAGGAGGCCACATCTTCCGACCTCCTCTAACCTTACAGGAGGAAGACAGGATTACCAGCAGTAACCCAAAGCCTATTCTTGCCAGGCCAGACATGCTCCCTCCCTCCAGCCCTTTCTCCAACTGTTCCTCCCAGAGCACCAAGACCTCTCTCCTGGGTTCGATAATTCGCTGCAGTGGCCACACAGAGCTCACAGATTATGGGGTTTATTAGGGAAGCACCACAGGCTATGATTCAAGTTCAGGAAGAACGCTCAGTTTCTCTCCCGGCCCACTGTCCCTCAGCCAACAGTCTCTCACAGTCTCTTTCCCAGCAGTGCTGGTCCCTCGGTGTCTCACTCAGCAATGTGTGTCTCTTGCACCTCTTTCCCAGCAGCACATGTCTCTTTCCGGGGTGTGTGTCTCTTTCCGCAGCACATCTTCCTCAACCAGCAGTCAG
>NW_006921705.1:4832706-4836803 GCF_000298275.1 Orycteropus afer afer
CAACCTCATTCATTCTGTATATAGCAGTCTCACAGTCAGTCAATATAATATTTAATCAATAAAGCAGCAGTGTCTGATAGAAGTGGAGAAAGTGGTCTGATCCTGACTGCCAGTTAGAAGGCATGAACAAGAGCCTGAGTTCTGGATTAAGCCCAATCTATGTTCTCCCACCCACCACCCTTCGGTCATACTGTGATGGCTTAAATGTTGCTATGATACTGGAAGCTATGCCATTGGTATTTCAAATACTAGCAAGGTCATCCACAGTAAACACGTTTCTGTGGAGTTCGACCAAGACAGACTACGAAGAAATACCTGGTGATCTACTTCCAAAATTAACAAGGAAAACCCTCAATGAGATGAAATGACAACAGCCTCAACAATGGATTAAAATATATGAAAGATCATGGAGATGGAGCAAGACTGGCAACTTTTTGTTCAGCATGCCAATTCAACTGCAACCAACAAGTTGTTCCATCACTAGTTTTGGGATAGCAGGCAACTTGCTTATCTTTCAATGGTACAATTTCTCCTTCTGTGAAATGAGGATAACAATAGAATCCATGTCTCTGGTTTTGTGAGGTCTAAATAAAAAACAATTAACTTTGTGGGGGTTTCTCAATCGTACTGACATTTCAGCTTGGATAAGTCTTTGTTGTGGAGGCTTCCCTGTGCACTGTCAGATGTTTAGTAGCCTTCCTAGCTTCTACTCACTAGTTGCCAGTAGCGACAATTCAAAGTATCTGCAGATATTGCCAAATGTTCCCTGGGCAGGAAGAGGGAAGGAGGACAAAATCACCACCCACTAAAAACCAAAGCTTTAAAAACCCCTTGCCATCCAGTCAACTCAAACTCATAGCAATGCTACAGGACAGAAGAGCAGAACTGCTCCATAGGATTTCCAAGGCTGTAATTGTTACAGAAGCAAACTGCCACATCTTGCTCCCATACAGCAGCTGGTGAATTTGAACTGTCAACCTTGTGCTTAGCAGCTGAGTGCTTAACTGCTGTGCAACCAGGGACCCTTAGTATCTGGCAAATATCAAGTTCTGAATAAATGTGAATTCCATCTCTTCAGCTGGTCTTCTCTGTTAATCCTCACCTTACCTTAAGAAATGAAATACCATGGTGGGCTTTGGGTATACTAATGAAATCATGAGAGAGGAAGATTGTCTAAGTATCACACCCAATCTCAGTGATATTTATATGTACACATTAACTCATGTAACCTTCCCAAGTATCCTAGGAAGTCACTATAGGATCTTTCCAATGATATTTAAAGAGACTGTTTAAATGATGATTCGTTTTTATAACATGAAAGATATGTTGTATATAAATATGTTTGCTATGACCTTGCAATAAGTTTCAAAGAACTTATGAGTACTTTCCTGTCTTGAATGTGCATATCCATGTATTTAGGCAGAGTCCAGTTTCCAGCACATGACCAGTTGGAGAAGTTGAGACCAGAGTGTGTTCCATAAATGGACATAGCCAAGAACTTCAACCAGTGGTTCCATATGTGACTTTAGACATAAAGTCATGTTGTGTGGTTTGGTAGAATCTCCATTGGGTTCTCTGCTTAGAGATTATTCTACATGGTTCTCTATTAATGCCACACTAAAAACTGAAGTGTGTATGTGGCATTCTGAAGTACTTTTACTAATTTTTATTCAATTGAACATCTTGACCACAAACACCTCTGATCACCAAACATATTTGGCTCAGGCTACAATCCAGGAATTAGGTAAAGGATGAAGTTCTGCCAGATGGAATGTATGGTCATCAGACTATAGTCCATTCATTCCCATGGATATACATATCTGCAGATGGAAATTCCAAACATTTGATGAAGTCAAAGTAACCTGTGCTTCATCTCCCTTTCTAAACTGAGATAAAGCTGCCAGACTGGAATGCTAGTGAAAAGAAAGGTCATTGAAAGCGATGGCTCTGAGTTCTAGAATAACCTTGTTTCCATGTCATTTATCATCCAATAACCTATCTGTAATTCAGAAATAACTTGTGAGCTAACCTAGTATTGTCATTGCAAAAAAAGTTACTGAGGCTCAGTGAGGTTGACTCATTTGGCCAGGGTCTCAAAGGATACCCAGCAAATAGTAGAGAGAAGGTTAACTTCGAGAGGGGTCTGTCAGCCCTGGGCTGCCACCTACCAATTGATTAGCAGCTCTGAGGAAGCTATATAGCAGCAGTTCTTGTGGCATGTTAGAGGTAATGCATCAATGTGAAATATAGTTAAAGAAAAATGACTTGGCACTATGAAGAGTGTGAAGGATGACCAGAATTTTACACCTCAGTTCCGTAACTGTGAGGATCCTTTCCCAGTCTGAGTTTGCTGTTTTTATTCCACGGGGAGAGGCTACAGGGTAAACATATTTATTGACATAAAATTAAGAGGTTCCTTACATAATAGAAGTGAAGCAGTAAATGATAAGCAAATTAGCAACGAAAAATAGGAAATAAGAATATTTTTAAGGAAGATTGTGTACTAGTTCTTTCTTACTTACTGTTATTGAGTCTATTCCAACTCATACCAGCCCAACATATAGAGAACTGCCCCCACAAGGTTAGCAAGGCTATAAATGTTTACAGAGGCAAACTGCCTCATCTTTCTCCTGTAAAGAAGCTGGTGGGTTTGAATCACCGACCTTTTGGTTAGTTGCTGAATGCTTTAACCACTATGCCACCAGAGCTCCTTGGTTCTTTCTTAAGAAATATTTAATAAAAGTTTTGTTAGAGATCTAAATACAACACCACGATGTCTCGGAGACAACAGACCATCACAGCCCACACAAAGAAGCAAGATAAAGTGGTAGAAACAAAGGAGCAGGATACAGACCCAGAACACATCCCTGAGGAAGAAGCAGCATTGGAACTCTCTGACAAGGAATTCAAAAGAATTATATTTAGGTATCTTCAAAGGATTGAGAGACAGACCAAGGAAAACACAGACAAAACACTAGAAGAATTGTGGAAGGAAAAATGCAATAACAAAATGAAAAAATAAATGAAAAATTAGAAATGATTCTAAATTTACATAGAAATCCAGAAGATTAATACTAAAGTGTCAGAAATAGATAACACATTGGAAGGGCAAAGGAGTAGAATTGATGCAATGGAAGACAGAATTAATGAGATTGAAAACAACTGCCTGAATATTTCTTTGGAAAGGGATCATTCAGAAAAAAGATCAAAACAATTTAAAGAAAGTCTAAGGTTCATGTGGGATACCTACAAAAGGAATAATTACGAGTCATTGGAATTCCAGAACAGGAAGAGAAAAATAAAACCACTGAGAAAACTATTCAAGATTTGTTGGAGGAGAACTTCCCTGATATGATGAAAGATGAGAAATACCCATTCAGGAAGTCCAATGAACCCCAAAAAGGATAGACCCCAAAAGAGAATTACCATGACATATCATCATCAAACTCATCAAAATCAAAGATAAAGAAAGAATTCTAAAAGTAGCATAGGAAAAACAAAAAGTTACTTTCAAAGGACAACCAGTAAGAATAAACTCTGATTTCTCAGCAGAAACCAGGCAAGTGAGAACACAATGGGATAGTATATATAAAACCCTGAAAGAGAAAAATTTTCAACCAAGAATTATATATCCTGCAAAATTTTCCCTCAAATATGATGGTGAAATTAGGAGATTTCTCCAGATAAGAAGAAACTAAGGAAATTTGTTAAAACCAGACCAATCTTATGAACCTTACAGTAGATACTAAAGAGAGTGCTTTGAACAGAGAACAAAAAATAGCAAATAACAACTTACCATTAATACATAAGATGACATAACCCAGAAACCACAGCTATGGACATATCCAGAGTAAAATGAGCTTACAAGATTGTAATCAGGGAACCAGAGACATCAATTGGCAAGTGAGGACAACTGTAAACAAAAAGAGGGAAAATACTGTGTAGTTACAGAACTTCTAAATGGTGAGGAAGTTAAGAGAGTTGCAAGATAGAATGGAGTGTTCTAAACTCGGAGGAGAAATTATAAATCATAGGGTAACCGCAAATAAAAATGACAAACCTTCATATCACAATAAAAAAGAGGACAAGCACAAATA
>NW_006921705.1:4839980-4840689 GCF_000298275.1 Orycteropus afer afer
TGAAGAAGAAAAACAAAGTAGGAGGTCTCACACTGCCGTACCTCAAAACCTTCTATACAGCCACAGTAGTCAAAAGTACCTGGTATTGGTTTAATGACAGATAGATACATAGACCAGTGGAATATAATTGAGAACCCAGAAATAGATCCATCAACCTATGGTCAGCTGATCTTTGACAAAGGGCCAAAATCCATTAAATGGGGAAGACAAGGTTTGTTTAATAAATGCTGCTGGCAAAAGTAGAGATACATTTGCAGAAAAATGAAACAAGATTTGTACCTCACACCATACACAAAAACTCCAGATGGATCAAAGACTTAAATATGAAACCTAAAACTACAGAGTTCCTCAAGGAAAAACTAGGGACAATTTAAGGAGCTCTGGTAGCATAGTACCTAAGGCACTTGACTGCTAACCAGAAGGCTGGCGATTCAAACCCACCAGCCACTCCTCAGAAGGAAGATGGGTCAATCTAGTTCCATAGTGATACTGCCTCGGAAACCTAAGGAGGGGTCTCTATGAGTTGGGTCCGAATGGATGGCACATAACAACAACAATATATGGCATAAATAGACTATCAAGCATAACTCAAAATGCATAAACAGCAGAAGAGAAACAAGATGACTGGGACCTTCTAAAAATTCAATTTTTATGTGCTTCCAAAGACTTCTCCAAAAGAGTCAAAAAGGAACCTACAGATTGGGAAAAA
>NW_006921705.1:4842684-4851145 GCF_000298275.1 Orycteropus afer afer
ACACTCCTTGGAGAGAACAATCATGGGAGAAAGAAGAGCTGCTTATGCACAGGGAGACAGCTCAGGGGGCAGGAGTACATGGAGGGATGGACACAGGGAAGACGTAACTATCAGGAGGAAGTATGAGGGGAGCTGTTGCATTGTGGTAAATTGTGGTCAATGTCATGAGACAAAGTGTATGTGAACTGCTGGAAGGAAAGTGAATTTGCTCTGTAAATTTTCACCCAAATCACAATTTAAATAAATAAATAATAAAATAAGTTTTGTTTCCAAACCTATTACAGACAGTGCATCCTGCAAAGTCTCTTAACTTTCTTGCTGTTGTGTTGTTAGGTCCTATCAAGTTGGCTCTGACACATAGCAACCCTATGCACAACAAAACAAAACACTGTCCACTCCCGTGCCATCCTCACAATCCTTGCTACACTTGATCTCATAGTTGCAACCAGTGTGTCAATGCATTGTGTTGAGTGTGTTTCCCTTTTCTGCTGACTTCCTACTTTACCAAGCTTGATATCCTTCTCCAGGGAAAGGTTCCTTCTGACAATATGACCAAAGTAGGTGAGATGAAGTCTGGCCATTCTCGCTTCCAAGGAGCGTTCCAGCTGCACTTCATCCAGGACAGATTAGTCTGTTCTTCTGGCAGTCCACAGTATTTTCAGTATTCTTCGCCAACAGCATAATTCAAAGGCACCAACTCTTCTTGGTGTAATTAAAATTAACTTAAGTCAATACAATTATATAATATCCCTACAGCATAATTTATGTGGATACATTTAAGAGGAAAAATATTTTTATATTAATAATACAGCAGTTTGGAATCAATTTCCATGTTACTAAGGATCCCTGTTAACAACCTGTAATATGCAGATGACACAATCTTGCTTGTTGAAAGTGAAGAGGACTTGAACCACTTACTGACAAAGATCAAAAAGACTACAGCCTTCAGTATGGATTACACCTCAACACAAAGAAAATAAAGAGCTTCACAACAGGACCAATAAGCAATATCATGAAACATAGAGTAAAGATTGAAGTTATCAATTATTCAGTTTTATTTGGATGCACTATCAATACCCATGTTGTTGTTATGTTGTTATTTGCCGTCGAGTAAGCCCCGACTCATAGCAACCCCTCCTTGGGTTTCTGAGGCAATATCACTACGGAAGTAGGATTGCCCAACCTTCCTTCCGAGGAGTGGCTGGTGGGTTTGAACCGCCAGCCTTCTGGTGAGCAGTCAAGTGCCTTAGGCACTATGCTACCAGCCACTCCTCGGAAGGAAGATTGGGCAATCCTACTTCCGTAGTGATACTGCCTCGGAAACCCAAGGAGGGGTCGCTATGAGTTGGGGCCTACTCGACGGCAAATAACAACAACATCAATACCCATAGAAGCATCAGTCAAGAAACTAAATGCCATATTTCACTGGGCAAATCTGATGCGATGCAAAGGACCTCTTCAAAGTGTTGAAAAGCAAAGATGTCATTTTGAGATCTAAGGTGTGCCTGACCCAAGCTGTGGTATTTTCAATCATCTCATATCCATGTAAAAGCTGGACAATTATTAAGGAAGACCAAAGAAGAGTCAATGATTTTGTATTATGGTGTTGGTGATGTACTGAATATTCCAGGGACTGCCAGAAGCATAAAAATCTATCTTGGAAGTATAGCTAGAATATTTCTGTAAGCCAGCGTGGTGAGACTTCATCTCATGTATTCTGGACATGTTATCAGGAGGGACCAGTCCCTGGAGAGGGACATAATACTTGGTAAGGGAGAGGGTCAGTGAAAGAGGAAGACTCTCAACAAGATGAATTGACACAGTGGCTGCAACCATGGGCTCAAACATAGCCATGATTGTCAGGGTGGTGCAGGACCTAGCAGTGTTTTGTTCTATTGTACACAGGGTACTTTGCGTTGAAACTGACTCAATGGCACCTCACAATAACAACAAGGATCCTCATCACAGCTGTGGCCAATGGCATGGTACTCACAGTTTGGCTTTAATGTAAATGCATTCCAGTTTCTTTCCTGTCAACCAAAACTCCAGCACCCTGGTGAGAAAAAAATTCCTTTCCACAGGGCTACTTGCTTGTATTCCTTATTCCAGGACCAGATTTCACTCCTGTTATTACCCTAGTGGGCTTAATTTGACATGATTTTACTGACACATCTTGCTAGGCCATTTGTTTTCATAAAATATGCTACAGGGTTATAACATTTCCAAAACAATGCAGAAGTTGTTTATTAAGAGAATTTACCTGGAAGAGGAGACATTTGTTTCAGACATGACACTGAGCATCTCAAGAACACTGTTGCCCTTTTACAGAAAATCTAACAGTTTCCTCCAGAGTTCTGATTTTCATATTCATAGGGCCTCAGTAAGCTAAACTTTAACTTGAGGCTTGAGGCTGTATAAATATTTATCATGAACAGAAAATTAAAAAATAAATCTTAGTGATTTTAAGCATCAAAGAGATTTGTATGATGTAATAAAAGAGAATTGGACTTAAAGTCTAGAAACTGATGTGTGGACTTTGTTCCATCACTCTCTGGCTGTGCAACTTCAACAGGTCTCACGAGGTCTCTGGATCTCAGTTTCCTCATCTGTAAAATTAGGGAGCTGAATCAGATAGCTTCTTATAGTCTTCAAAACTCTGGTAATATATTATCGTCACAGAGGAAATTTCCAAATAAAATGAGAAATATGTATTGTAAATAAGCAGATCTTTCACAATTTAAAAAGTGTTGGTAACTGGCTTCAACAGGGCTTGAAACAAAAATATATTTTTGGAGTTTGATAAAATTAAATTTCAGAGAAACACCAACACCATTTCTTCAACTGTTAAATTAGAAAATTGTTTTGTATGCTTTAAGATAAACAATAAATGAGAAAATGAAAATATCATTATATTGGTCAATCACTTATCTTCAAAGCTAACATTCTTATTTTAGATTATAAAGAATCTGATTTAGTAGAAAAATGTCTTAAAACTACTGATGTAACACTAAATAAATGTCCATTACTACTAATAAAATATCTCAGTAGTAACAATCACTCTGAGAAAACCAATGTATTTTAGATAAATCCAGAATAGAATGAAACCTATTAGAACATGATGGAAAAGAAGAAAAATGCCTTTGTTTGTAGAAATAGGGAGCTCTGGTGGCATAGTGCCTAAGGCATTTGACTGCTAACCTGAAGGCCAGGGGTTCAAACCCAACAGCCAATCCTCGGAAGGAAGGCTGGGCAATCTACTTCCATACAATTTAATATGTTTTGAAAAAATGAAAAACCAAAGGAAGTTATAGTAAAATGCATGAGATAGTTTTGTATATGGAGCTTCAAAGCAGGTGCTGTGGAGTCAACCCCCTCTCATGGCAAACTCATGTATGTTAAAGTACAACTGTGCTCCCTAGGATCTTCAATGGCCGTTTTATTAAATGCAGATCACCAACCCTTTTTCCCAACTGGCCTTTGGGTATTGGTCATGTCAAAGTTTCAACCTACCAATTAATTTAGAAATCACATCTACAAGGGTAGGGTGCGTCATGGGGCTGTAGTGAACCGGTGGTAGTAACTAAGTGATCCTACTGGGATTGCTTTTGCACAGAGGATTCACCACTGGGGAGAGACGTGATGGAGTAGAAGGAGGATGGGTTTTTACTTTCGACAGAAAGACCAACAATAAAATTGTCACTGCCCAGAGCAAAACAAAACTGGGAGGATCCTTGTTTAAAAATGGAAAGATGAGCGCAGAGCATTACTATATTTTAATGGAAATAACCTCACGCTACATATTTTTTGCAAACTGCATAAACCTCTCACATTAGTTTCCTGTACTCCATGCATGCTGTGTGCACTATATGCATGTGCACATTGTTTATGTGAGCACATTACATGTGAAAAACATATTAATTCAAATGTGGGACCCTTCTTAACATGGAGCTCTGGGGGACTGCACCAGTCACATGGCTACGAAGGTAGCCTTTCAGATAGACATGGATTCAAATTCCTGCTCAGTCATTTATTAGCATTGCATGGAACTTCTGGCCAATTAGCCAACTGCCTTTAACTTCAGATTCATCTGTAAAATTGCTAAAACTGTAAAAGTACCCTCATAAGACCATTCAAAGAGTTATATTAAGCAACATATTTATCAGGTAAATAGGAGCCCTGACGCCACAGTGGTTAAGCACTCAGATGCTCATTGAAAGTTTGGCAATTCAAACCCTCAAGCTGCTCCATGGAAAAAGATGTGGCAGGCTGCTTCCTTCAAGACTGCAGGATAGGAAACTGTATGGGGCAGTTGTCCTCTGTCCCATAGGGTCTCTGAGTCAGAATAAACTTACTGGCAATGGTTTTCTTTTCTGTTATTTTTTTAACCACGTAAATATTATATCCTCAATAAATAATAGCTTTATCATAATTATGAAGATGAAGTGACTCCAGATTACAATTTTGTTCAACTGTCACAAGGGTTTGTTGTTGTTTTCTTTTCTTCTAAGTTTTAGGAAAGGAATGATTAGGTAAGCAAAGACAGCAAAAAATTCCAAAGCAGGAATACTGCAGCACTGTTCTTTCCAGGTGCTGATTAACCAAGTTTTTACTTCCAACACAAAGACTTGTATGTTTTCTCTTGTGGCTCCTACTCTACTTGCACCAAATGATTTACTATAGGAATATGAGACTGCTGTAGACACAGTCATGATCTTAGTAATATAGGTACTAGATTTTCAAAAGTGGTAGGTGGCTTTTTCCTAGAACAAGAGGACTGCAAAAATTATTTTATTTCTGAGTTCAGCCTATAATTTGAAGGCCTGAAACATCTAAGTAATGAAACAAGAGGAAACATTCTCTTGGAAGAGGAGGTCTAAGTTGCATACAATTTATACCATATAATTTTCAAGAACACTGGGAGTCTATAGTTCTCAGTAGTAGTAAATTTAACTTTTGTTACCAGCAGAAATACTCTTTTTTGCTCTGACTTAAACCAATGAGAAAATTAACTTATGAGTTCTTCCACCCTTGAGGGTGAAGATTTCTGAAGCAGTTAAAGTTCAACCTCTTTTGTATGTATCCATTTAGTGGCATAGTGCCTAAGGCATTTGACTGCTAACCAGAAGGCTGGAGGTTCAAACCCACCAGCCACTCCTTGGAAGGAAGGTTGGGCAATATACTTCCATAGAGATACCACCTTGGAAACCGAAGGAGGGGTCACAACCAACTCGATGGCAGTGAATTTGGTTTTATAGTTTTTATTAGTAGAATGAGGGTGGGGAAGTGAGGGGGTAAAAGACAGAAAACAGATGAGAGAAGTCCTACCCAAACCCACTGTCATCTAATTGATTCCAACTCACAGTGACCCTACAGGACATAGAAGAACTGCCCCATAGGGGTTTCCAAGGCTGTAAACCTTATGGGAAGCAGAATGCCTCCTCATCTGTCTCCTGCACAGCAGCTGTTTGGTTCACACCATCGATCTTTTGTTTAGCAGCCAAATGCTTTAATCACTGCAACACAAAAGCTTCTGGGAGCTCCTAGGGTTTCTTCCCCCACCACCACCTCCTTTTCAATTTAGGAGACATCAACTAAAAAAGAAACATGGTGAAAGAAATGAAGAGCCTTTCTGAGTTTAAACTGTCTGGTGACTATATGAAGGTCTGAGTAACTGCAAATGAAACAGTGACACTGCAAATGATGTCCTGTTTTTAAGGACTGGTTGCTTTGGGGTCAAGTCCATGAATACTGGTTTAGATTAAAATATCCAAGACCATCTAAGGGTCCATGAAGATTTCCAATTTTGAGGATGATTGGTATCTATCTAAGTTAGAACTTTGAGCCCATTCACATCTGTCCTCTCTTACCTTGACCCAAGAAGGATTAAGAACATATTGTGGCCATCACAAGTAAAAATGGGCTATTATGGGTACATATCCTTCACTTGTATGGATTGGCTTAAAAAAAAAAAAAAAAAAGCTTATATACCTATATTTACATAATAGATAAATGAATTGCTCACTCAACTTCTGTTATTAGATGCATTGCAAAAGTTTTTATTTATTTTTTCTTCTCAATTCTTTTTCTTTTTTTTTAAATTTCTGCAGTGTTCCCTCCCTTCCCCTCCCACCCCTGCTAACAAACAAAGAAACTTTCCTTCCATATATAAAACTTTCCTTGACTTTTTATAATAATTAACTAATATAATATTTGTCCTACCATGATTGACTTATTTCACTAAGCATAATGTCCTCTAAGTTCATCCATGTTCTGCAGAGTTTTGCAAATTCTACATTATTCTTTAGTGTTGTATAATATTCCATTGTGTGTAAGGAGCTGTATCACCTTGGTTATCCATTCTTCTTTTGATGGGCACCTAGGTTGTTTCCATCTTTTTGCTATTGTAAATAGTGCTGTGATGAACATGGGTGTAAACATGTCTGTTCTTGTCCTGGCTCTCATTTCTTTAGGATATATACCTGGTAATGGAATTGCTGGGTCAAACGGTATTCCTAATTTCAATTTTTTAAGGAATCACCACACTGCCCTCCACAGTGGTTGTATCATTTTACAGTCCCACCAGCAGTGTATGAGAGTCCCAATCTCTCCACATCCTCACCAGCATTTGTTATTTTCTGCCTCGCCAACCTTTTACAACAGACCCCAGGTTCTGCTCTCTGCTTCCCCCTGCCTTTATTGTTACACAGATTGAAACTGTTAGAAAGGAAGAATTACATTGTGTGGATGTATTAATACCTCAGTCATCTTCAAATATGATGTTAACATCTGGACTACTTACTCTTCTGCCAGAGCAGCATTACTTTTATCCTGATAACAGATAATGCATTACATTGCCCAATCAAAGCCATTTCACAAGGCCACAAGGCATTCATTTTAAGCACTCTTGTGTTTTTATTAATAACTCTCATATGCAGTAACAAAAAAATCCATTAAAATGACTTCATGAAAAGCTTTTTCCAACATCAACAAAAGGATTCAAAAGATAACATCTCACTTAGGATATTTACTTTAAAAGAGGACTATATGCTCTTTTAGCTCATTTGTTCACTTTGTTTTTGTTTTTATAAAAGTTAAGTTGTATGGAACTTATGAAACTGGCATAGAGTTAAATACTTTAATGCACCAGTCTATCATCTTCAACGTCATTCAACAGGTATTTCAGAGTAGCTCACATCATTAGAAGCGCTATGGGGATGACAGAGAAATTGGAGTTGCAAGCACTGGCTTCAGAGACAGTGTAAGCAGGGAAGTAAAACTGTCAATGAGGGTGCCGCCGAGAGAGGAGCTAGGGTAAGAAGAGTAGGGCAGCCAAGAAAACTCTTAATTATAGACTGAGAGGAAAGGACCAGGTGGAGGAGTGGCAGGATTAACAACGTCAAAGCACAGCTGGGTGAGAGTGGGTGGGTAAGGTTTCGTACAATCAAGATTTTAGAGGTAGAGCAGTTTTGAATGAATAAATGTTTGGATGTGGCCCAGCAAAAGTATTTCACAACCAAAGATGCTGAGATCCAAAAAGTTCACACAAAAGATGGAGCCAGGACTGAAGAACAGACCTCTTAAACTGATTTCTCCCACACCTTGATGCCTGAATGTCTCAGCCTCTGTCATATGTGCTATAAATACGAGGGCTTTGTGGACACAATTCTTTTCAGTGTCCCAGAAAATAAAGAAAAGCTTCCAACTTTTTCTTCTTTTTTTTGCCAACTCAGCACTTATACACACAGCTGACCAAACTAATGTATATTTAACATGCTAAAAGCTCTGGTAGTCTAGGCCTAAGGCACTTGACTGCTAACCAGAAAGTTGGTGGTTCAAACCCACCAGCCACTCCTTAGAAGGAAGGTTGGGCAATCTACTTCCATAGTGATACCACCTCAGAAACCCAAGGAGGGGTCGCTATGAGTCGGGGCCGACTCGAGGGCACATAACAACAACAACAAAGTAAAAGCTTAATTCTAAATCCAGATTGCTCTATGGGGTGGGCTCTGCTAAAATCTTAGGTCTGCTTCTGAAGTAGAGTTCCTCATTTCCTTCTCTATTCCTTGAAGAAGGGTGATAAAACAAAAATGAAAAGTATTTTCAAAGAGAATTCATTTAACCGTTATACTGATATTGCGATGAAACAGAATGATGCCTTTCAGGTGGTGCTTTTTTTTCTCCTTTGTTAATGTACCTCATTTACAAGTCATCACTCTCTTAACCTTTACTGCTTCTTGCTTAATCAACATAGGATGAAGATTAGCATAAGAGAGTGGAATAAACATGAAGAAACACAAATGACCTTTTAAGAAGGGTAAGGAATTCAAGACAATCCAGAGATCTTCCATACTCTCATTTGATAAAACAGAGTTGACAATAGAAGACAAACTCATCAGCGAATAGTGGTTAGAAAGGCCATTGCAAGTCAAGGGAAGCTGTGGAAGCAGAGAGGTCAGAAAGG
>NW_006921705.1:4851595-4855500 GCF_000298275.1 Orycteropus afer afer
TTTTTTTTAAAAAAAAGTTGGCATTGAAACAATGCTGACTCGTGGTGATACCACGTATCAGAGTAGAACTGTGCTCCATAGGTTGTCAATGACTGATTTTTTCCTAAGGGGATCATGAGGCCATTCTTCCAAGATGCCTCTAGGTGGACTGGAACATCCAACCTTTCAGTAGGCAGCCAAGTGTGTTAACCCTTGACACCACATAGTTAAGTGTTACAGAAAGTTTTCTATCTTCTTCTTCTCTTATTCCTTCTTTCTTTTTTACCTCTTCCTTCTCCACATCTTCATCCTGGTTCTTCCATTTTCTACCTGCCTGACTTTGAACAAGTTGATGAACTGCTTGGCTTCACAGTTTTCCTATCTATAAACTCAGGATAACAATTTCACAGTGGTATTTAATTGTCTAGTGTCTATTCAATCCACTCTGTCCTTCCTAATTGGACCCTGATGTTGTTTGGGTATTTTCTCTCTCACCCCCTCCCCATGACAATGGAGCACATGAAACTTGACTCAAATCTATGGCTACAGGATCAGAACTTGATTGGTGGCCTTAGTACAGGCACATCTTGGAGATACTGTAAGTCCAGTTCCAGACCATCACAACAAACTGAATGTTGCCATAAAGCAAGTCACACACATTTTTTTATTTCCCAGTGCCTATAAAGGAGCTCTGGTGGTGTACTGCCTAAGGCATTTGACTGCTAACCAGAAGGCTAGTAGTTCAAACCCGCTAGCCACTCCTCAGAAGGAAGATTGGGCAATTTATTTCTGTAGTGATACTGCCTTGGAAACCCAAGGAAGGGTCATGATGAGTAGGATCTGATTCAATGGCAGTGAGTAGTGCATATAAAAGTTATGTTTACATTATACTGTGGTTACATTTACATCAGCATTATGAAAAAGTCTGAAATATTATGAGAACTACCCATATGTGACATAGATATGGAAGTGAGCACATACTGCTGAGAAAATGATATCAACAAACTCACTCAACACAAGGTTGCCACAAACATTCAATTTGTAAAAAACGCAATGACTTGCAAACTGTAATAAAGCAAAACACAATAAAATGAGGTATGTCTGTCTTGTCACTTCATCTCATCCATTGGTGAATTAGTACAGGAACACAAGACTAAGGGAAGCAGAACAAGGCATTCCCCCTACAGAAGATTTTTGGTCCAGGTGTGGGAATACAACCTACATTTATCTAAGCATACTGAAATGAAGGACTTATATACCAAACTTGGATTCACGCTCTCTCCTACTGGCTGAGAACTATGAAGCATGATGCCCTAGATCCACATGGAAGTCAATTTTGAGCAAAACAGGATGGCAAAGTTGGCATGTGTAGGAAGACAGAGGTGAAAGAAGAATGTATAAAAATAAACCCCACCCCTGATATCCTCTCACCAGAAGCCTACCTTATCACTGGACTATTAAATTTATAACATATTTCCTTACTGTTCTAGCCACTTTAACATAGCATTTCGACACTTGCAATCAAAATATCTTAACAAATATAAATATCTACCTTACAGTATTGTGTAAAGTCAGAGAGAGATGCTTAAAAAGTCTTTAGCCCAGTGTATAGCACATATTAAACATAAATAAAATGGAAGCTAATTTTACTCTAATAATGGCCCCAAGAGACTTGGTATGGAATGGCATTATTATCATCCACTCAACAAGTTAAAGACAGCCCTAAGAACCTCTAACTCTGCTTAATCACAGGTGGTTCTTAGTCATTAGATCTATGTCTTCAACAATTCTTCACAGTTCACTAGCGGATTTCACACAAGTACTATTGATTCATAAGGACATATTTCATTTACACGTCCTCATATCACCTTTACTGAACTTTAAGAACTATTTCTATTCTAAAAATTAATTAAATATTTTTCAATTTTTCCTTTTTCATAATTCTTGAAGTTTGGAAGATTTTCCCTCTCACACTCAAGTCCTTACAGACCCAGTCCTATTTTTTTTTTTTTTCTCCTAATCTCATACCAGGCAAATGATGATATTTCAACTTTAATTACCTATTCTGAAACTAAAATGTGTCAAAGAAACTAATGAGGAAATACAGAAGAAAGCAAAACAATAATGAAAACTTCTTGATATACTGTAGGGAGTCTGTATTTAACCTTGACCACTTGTTCTATTTCTGAATGCTTAGTTTCTTTCCAAAAAGAGAGAGAGGTGCATTAAGGCAAAACTAGAGTTCGTGACACAAGACAGTAGAGTCCTCAGCTATCAGCGATACTGAATGACAGAACTTACACGTCATTTAATTATAAACAATCAAACAACAAAATTAGGTATCATTCTTCCTTAGAGCATCTTGTAAATAGAAATCTGGGCTGGGGTAAAGAAGGCAGGTTCTGAAGTCAGATTGTTGTAACTTCCCCATGATACATGCAAAGTTGTTTTTATTTTCAGGTTTTTGTTTACATATTTCTTAGTTCTTTTCCATTTTAGTGACTAAGCAATGAGAAGCTTGATTTACTAGACTTAACTAGAAAAATTTTCATTGGCTCAAGGCCAAACACTGGAGACAAGAAGAGAAAAAATCATAACTCTATACGTCATCTTCTTGAAGTCCCATGTCTCATTTCTACCCTGGATCTAATACAATTTACTAAGCAACTCAGCTCTCCATGCCCACACTGACAATCGCTGGACCACTGCACCAAGAAGCAGCCAGGTTGTTGAGTCTCATTGTGAGGGGCACTCACTGACTTTCCTTTGTTTATCTGTTCAGTTGCTCACTCACTCACTCGCTCATTCTCCATTTATTCAAATAAACACTTTTTTAAATTCTATGTACAAATACCTTTCTGGTTACTGAGGATGCAGCAGTAGCAAAACAGACAAATCGTTCTTTGCTCATGAAGCTCACATTTTAATGGCGAGCAGTGGTGTGCTGGTAAACCAGCTCTCTGCAAACTAAAGTCCACCTTCATAGCAGTTGCTAATTTCCATGGTGTGAATATTCCCACTATGGCCAATTTAACAACAAGCTTGCAAAAAGCCTGCATATTTAATAGTCAGTTCTCAGAAACCAGGGCAAGCAAATCCCAACACACTACTGGTGGGAGAAGTTGACAAATAAGTGTATATACTCTGTAGGCAGTTGTAAGTGAAAGGTAAAACAATACAGCAGAGAAAGTAGTATTTGATTATAGAAAAGGGGATTTTAGCACTAAATAACATAAGCCTGGAGGGTCTCACTGAGAAAGTGGTGTCTGATCATAGAGAATGAGCCAGATAGTGGAAACGGCACAGTTTCTCGCTGGACTGAACAGTACATCACAGATGCCAGTCTCAGTCTATGTCTACGGTCTCTTCAGTTCACTTATTTTAGCCTAGTTTTCTGTCACTCGTGCTTGTCTTCACACGGATAGTTTGCATCCATAGAGTAGAGATTCCACAGGTTGAAAATATTCACCTCATCTAGTTTCCCTTCTACCTGCCAATGTGCACTGTCCAAAAAATCATATTCCTCATCTCAAGGGTTAGCTTGACAGCCTTATTCTCTCGACTCTTCAGTTAAATCTCTCCAGAGAACAGAAGGATGTAACATTTATTTCAGAGCTAACCCAAACAGAAAGACAGATTCCCACATAAAATGTGAAGGGTTTCAAAACTTGCTCTTCATATGCACATCATAGTAATAACCAAACTGTCCATCAATAGAAAGCCAGATAAGGCGTATAGGCACAATGGTTACAAGGAGCAGTCTGAAACAATGATATAAACACAACTGTAAAGGAACGGAAACATGTTCATTTTACTAATGGTAACAACAAATCAATGAACATCTCCTTATTCTCATTGCTTCTTATTCCCTAGTTTCCTGATCCTTAAAATGGTACTAATAATGGAAACTAGGGGAGCTCTGGTAG
>NW_006921705.1:4856010-4857514 GCF_000298275.1 Orycteropus afer afer
CTTGGGTTTCCTAGACTGTATCACTATGGAAGTAGATTGCCCCATCTTCCTTCTGAGAGAGCTCTGGTAGCGTAGTGCCTAAGGCACTAGACTGCTAACCAGAAGGCTGGTGGTTCCGTAGTTATACCACCTCGGAAACCCAAGGCAGGGGGGGTTGCTAATTGATTCGATGGCAGTATGTTTGGTTTTCTGGTATGTTGTTGTTGCTGTTGTTAGGTGAAATAGAGTTGGCTCTGACTCACAGCAACCCTACTTACAATAGAATGAAACACTGACCGGTCCTGTGCTGCCTCATAATCCTTAATATACCGGAGCCACAGTTGTAGCCACTGTGTCAATCCATCTTGTTGAGGGCCTTCCTCTTTTTCGTTGACCGTCCACTTTACCAAGCCTGATATCTTTCTCCAGGGAATGGTCTCTTATGATAATATGACCAAAGTAGGTGAGAAGAAGTCTGGCCATTCTCACTTCTAAGGAGCACTTGGCTGCACTTCTTCCAGGACAGATTTGTTAGCTCTTTTTGCATCCAGGGTACTTTCAGTATTCTTCACCAACACCACAACTCAAAAGCATCAACTCTTCAGTCTTCTTTATTCATTGTCCAGCTCTCACATGACTATGAGGGAAAAAAATAAATAAATAAACCAACAAACAAAAATCCCTTAGTGCCATTAAGTCGGATCTGACTCATAACAATCCCTCCTTGGGTTTCCAAGGCAGTATCACTAGAGAAGTAGATTGCCCAATCTTCCTTCTGACACAGGAATATGAAGCAATTGAAAATACCATGGCTTAGGTTAGGTGCACCTTAGTCTTCAAAGAGATATCTTTTCTCTTCAGCAATTTAAATATGTCTTGTGTAGCAGATTTGCCAAGTGCAATATGTCACCTAAAGTCTTGACTGTTGCTTCCATTGGTGTTGCCTGTGGAAACAAGTAATATAAAAACTTCAATTTTTTCTTCATTTTTTGTGATGCTGCTTATTGGTCCAGTTGTCAGGATTTTTGTTTTCTTTATGTTGAGATGTAATCCATACTGCAGACTGTAGTCTTTAATCTTCACCAGCAAGTGCTTCAAGTCATCCTCACTTTCAGTGAGCAAAGTTTTATTATCTGCATATTGTGGTTGTCAATGAGTCTTCCTCCAATCCTGATGCCACGTTCTTCTTCATATAGTCCAGCTTCTCAGATTATTTGCTCACAATACAGATAAAATTAAGTACAGTGATAGGATACAATCACAACACACTCCCTTTCTGATTTTAAAACATGCAGTATCCCCTTGTTCTGTTCAAATGACAGTCTCCTGGTCTATGTACAGGTTCCTCATGAGCACAATTAAGTGTTCTGGAATTCCCATTCTTTTCAATGTTAGCCTTACTTTGTTATGATTCACACAATCAAATGCTTTCGCATAGTCAATAAAATACAAGTAAACATCTTTTTGCTATTTGCTTTCAGCTAAGAGCCATCTGACATCAGCAATGACATCCCTCATTCCATGT
>NW_006921705.1:4858424-4859788 GCF_000298275.1 Orycteropus afer afer
TTTTGCTTTCTTCATGGATGATGTTCTTGATGTCATCCCATAATTCCTCTGGTTTTCAGTCAGTGGTGTTCAATGCATCAAATCTATTCTAGATGGTCTCTAAATTTAGGAGGGATATAATCAAGATAATATTTGGGCTCCCATGGACTTCTTTTAATTGTCTTCAGCTTCAACTTGAACTTGCATATTGATGGTCTGTTGGACAGTCAGCTCCTGGCCTTGTTTTGGCTGAAGATGTTCAGCTTCTCTATCTCCTCTTGCCAGTTGATCTGATTCCTGTGTACTCCATCTGGTGAAGTCCACGTGAATAGCCTCCATTTATGTTGTTGAAAAAAGGTATTTGGAATTAATAACTCATTGGTCTTGCAAAATTCTATCATACAAAATTCTATCACGGGATCTCCGGCTTTATTTGCATCACCAAGGCCATATTTTCCAGCTACTGATGATTCTTCTTTTTTTCCAATTTTTGCTTCCAATCACCAGTGAGTGGATAGCAAGATATGATAAGCAACACATCTTAATTGCATGTTTGGTCAATTTCAGACTGCAGAAGTTGGTAAAAATCTTCAATTTCCTCATCTCTGGGTTTGGTGGTTGATGTATAAATTTGAATAACAGTAGTTGTGGAGTTAAGTCTGTGTGTCAACTTGGCTAGGCCTGGTTGAGTGGCTGGGCAGCTGGATGTAGTTATTCCCCATGGTAAGATTGGTAATTAACTCCATGGTGGAATGTATTGGAGCAGCTGAGTAGCTGCTTAGGGACGTGGTCTGCTTCCTGTTTATGAGGAGACACCTTAGGGAACTTGAACCCTGCATGTAGCTGTGTCATTGTTCAGCATCTTGCCATGCTCTGGCGACCTTGGGACTTTCAATGGACTTGAATTAATGGCCTGCCATGTGGTTTGGTAACATCAGGACTGTGCCATTTTAGTTGTCAAACTTGGGGTTGTCCATCTCAGCAGCCAGCAGCTGTCTGAGTGAGGAAAAACCTCTAGCTCCAGTGGGCTGGGAGCAGGAGGCAGAGCTGAAGCCCAAGGTTGAAGGGCTTTCACACAGGGCCTAGAGTCTGGCACTTTGAACCCAGACTTAAAGCCTCCAAACTTGAAGAGAATAAGCTCCTGTTTGTTCAAGCCATCCACATTTGTGGTCTATTTCTGTCAGAGTGGCACTAGGTAACCAGAACAGTAGTATTAACTGGTCTTCCTTGTATGTCTATAGATATTATCCTATCAGAGACAGCATTGTACTTCAGGATAGATCGTGAAATATTCTTTGTGATGATGACTACCACACCATTCCTCTTCAATCTGTCATTCGTGGCATAGCATATCATATGGTTGTCTGATTGACAATGGCCAAAAC
>NW_006921705.1:4861122-4862655 GCF_000298275.1 Orycteropus afer afer
CGTAGTGATACTGCCTCGGAAACCCAAGGAGGGGTCGCTATGAGTCGGGGCCGACTCGACGGCACATAACAACAACAACAACAACAACGTTTATTGAAATCCTATCACATGCCCACCAGAAGTCTAAAGGTTCAAACCCACCAGCCACTCTTCAAAAGGAAGATTGGGCAACCTACTTCTGTAGTAATACCGCCTTAGAAACCCAAGGAGGGGTCACTATGAGTTGGATGCAACTCAAGGGCAGTGAGTTGGTTTTGGTTTTCATCACATGCCAAGCAGAATACTAAATACTTCACAGTGTTTAGACGGATTAACTGGGGTGGATACTGTCCTCATTTTGTGGATGAGGAAACTGAGGAACTGAGTTGGTATACATACTTGGACCAAGATCACACAAGTGGCAAGTAACAGAATTGAGTGACTATCAAAACAGGCTTCAGATTACTCTTAGCTACTATGTGGAATAAAATACTCAGTTGCTCATACAATGAGCATAGAGTACTGAGTATAAGATTTTTGCTTCTATTCTGAAGAAATAAACACTAGCTTTCAAAATTGCTAATAGATTATAACTTTAAGTGTATGGCAGTAAAGGGCATATTTGTTGTTGTTGTTGTTGTCATGTGCCGTCGAGCCAGATCCGACTCACAGAGACCTCCCCTTGGGTTTTCGAGGCAGTATCACTACAGAAGTAGACTGTCCAATCTTCCTTCTGAGGAGTGGCTGGTAGGTTTGAACCACCAACCTTCTGGTTAGCAGTAAAGTGCCTTAGGAACTATGCAACCAGAGCTCCTAAAGACATATTTAGAAATAGTAAAATTTATGAGAAGGTAATATATTTTTGTTGTTGTTACCAAAAAATGCACCTCAGTTAATATGACTTGAAATCAATGGCCTAAAAAAAAATGTTCAGATCTACTGACCTGGTGGTCAGACATAGTGCACAATCATTGGGCTTGGGGTTTTCACATACCACACATTCCAAGGTAATAACTAACTGGCCCTTAATAAGCTGCTAGAAGGTACCTATAAGCCATTGAAAGAGCCTTCCTCATAACAGTGTCTTTATATACCTAAGGCCTTGGTTTGTGCCAGATAGGCATGCCAACAATGTGGTTTATGGCAAAGGTTTGCTTTGTTTTCTTGGAAGCATGGGCCACTCTGTATCAGTTTCTCCTCTGGAGAGGTTGGAGAATGAGTACCTAAGATCACTCATGAAGGCTCTCTTTATGCCTATGTGAGCAACCCCAATAAAATCTCTGTACACCAAAGCTTGGATAAACTTCCCTAGTTTGAACATATCGTCAACACATCATTGCTGACAGAATTAAATGCAAGAGTCCAGTGGGAGAGGAGTTGTAAGCTTATACCTTGTTCCTCCTAGACTGTGACATACATGCTATTTTTCTTTGATGATTTTAACCTGCATCCTTTCACTGATTCATGTAACAGTCAACTTAACAGTTTTTGTTATTATTGTTTTTCCTTTAGTTCTGTGAGTCCTTCTAGCAAATTGGTGACCCTGAAATTGAC